>NC_089805.1:42211028-42216028 GCF_029633855.1 Hoplias malabaricus
TAAATGGATGTTTGGATCATGAAGGGGTTCCTCAGATTGATGGGGAATGCACTGTGCATGGTTCTATACATTACCTTTTAGGAAAGGCACCAAAAATGGTTCTCTATTGTAACAAGCTTGACATTGTAACCCTTTTTGGTGCCGTATAGAACCCTTTCCTAAAAGGTGCTGTATAAAACCATCTATAGCACATTCTCCATCAATCTGAGGAACCCCTTCATGATGCAAACATCCTTTTAATCATGAAACAGGTTCTTTAAGTGTTCAGAGTTCCACATAGAACCATTTTCTTTATTAAAGAACCCCTGTAGAACCATCATATTTAAGTGTGTAGTGTTTTTTAAAGGTAGAAAATGAGGAAAGTGGGGTAGGGTTAGGGTCAGGTTAAAGCTAGTATTAGAATTGAACAATTAGTGTTTGGGTTAGTGTTTGGGTTAAATCTCGTAGAAGAAGTCAGTGCAATGCAGGGGAATAAAGACTGTTTACACCAGGCTGGTTGCAGGGATTTTCTCGCGGGGAACACCAGCTGGTCCCGACAATGTAAATCATCGCATTTTAAGGTGATGATGTGTTTAAAGGGTTAAGTTTGGGGTTGGGGTTAAGGTTAAAAGCTAGTCGTACTTGAAGTTGAAGGTGAATGGTACGTCTCCAAAAAATGAATGGAGGTGTAGGTAATGTCCCTACAATTCACAGAGACAAGATTCTGTGTGTGTGTGTGTGTGTGTGTGCTGTCTTGTTTGTATATAATAGAGCTCACAGAGCATAAACATCCATTAGCTACATAAAATATTAAAAGTATGCATATACATTATTCATGTAAAAATGTCACTGACAGAAAAAGCCTTCTATCTCCACTCCTCTTTTTTGTAATTATTTTTGTAAATCTAATAGAAATGTTGGTGGCACAGTGGTGCAGCAGGTAGTGTCTCTGCACACAGCTCCAGGGGCCTGGAGGTTGTGGGTTTGAATCCCGCTCCGGGTGACTGTCTGTGAGGAGTGTGGTGTGTTCTCCCTGTGTCTGCGTGGGTTTCCTCCGGGTGACTGTCTGTGAGGAGTGTGGTGTGTTCTCCCTGTGTCTGTGTGGGTTTCCTCCGGGTGACTGTCTGTGAGGAGTGTGGTGTGTTCTCCCTGTGTCTGCGTGGGTTTCCTCCGGGTGACTGTCTGTGAGGAGTGTGGTGTGTTCTCCCTGTGTCTGTGTGGGTTTCCTCCGGGTGACTGTCTGTGAGGAGTGTGGTGTGTTCTCCCTGTGTCTGCGTGGGTTTCCTCCGGGTGACTGTCTGTGAGGAGTGTGGTGTGTTCTCCCTGTGGCTGTGTGGGTTTCCTCCGGGTGACTGTCTGTGAGGAGTGTGGTGTGTTCTCCCTGTGTCTGCGTGGGTTTCCTCCGGGTGACTGTCTGTGAGGAGTGTGGTGTGTTCTCCCTGTGGCTGTGTGGGTTTCCTCCGGGTGACTGTCTGTGAGGAGTGTGGTGTGTTCTCTCTGTATCTGCGTGGGTTTCCTCCAGGTGACTGTCTGTGAGGAGTGTGGTGTGTTCTCCCTGTGTCTGCGTGGGTTTCCTCCGGGTGACTGTCTGTGAGGAGTGTGGTGTGTTCTCCCTGTGTCTGTGTGGGTTTCCTCCGGGTGACTGTCTGTGAGGAGTGTGGTGTGTTCTCCCTGTGTCTGTGTGGGTTTCCTCCGGGTGACTGTCTGTGAGGAGTGTGGTCTGTTCTCCCTGTGTCTGCGTGGGTTTCCTCCAGGTGACTGTCTGTGAGGAGTGTGGTGTGTTCTCCCTGTGTCTGCGTGGGTTTCCTCCAGGTGACTGTCTGTGAGGAGTGTGGTGTGTTCTCTCTGTGTCTGTGTTGGTTTCCTCCGGGTGACTGTGAGGACTGTGGTGTGTTCTCCCTGTGTCTGCATGGGTTTCCTCCGGGTGACTGTCTGTGAGGAGTGTGGTGTGTTCTCTCTGTGTCTGTGTGGGTTTCCTCCGGGTGACTGTCTGTGAGGAGTGTGGTGTGTTCTCTCTGTGTCTGCATGGGTTTCCTCCGGGTGACTGTCTGTGAGGAGTGTGGTGTGTTCTCCCTGTGTACATGTGGGTTTCCTCCGAGTGACTGTTTGTGAGGAGTTACTTTGACAGATTCCCTGATTGGACACTTCATCAGAAATTATATTACACCCCTCTGGACAAGACTTGGCATTGAGCATTGATCTTAAACTCCAGGGCAGCTGCTTCAGGGTTTTTATACAAAGATTAAACAGACTTCTGTACACAACTAATTATATACTAGCTGAACTGGGGGAGTATAAAGGGTGTGGCAGGAGTTTCTGATAAATTGGCCAGGGTGTAAGGTACAGATTTACCTCATAAACTGTCACATCACTGTAAATAAACCAAATAAATACCAAAAGATTTGGGACTGATCGGCTCAGACTGACCCCTGCAGACGGAGAGCTGTCAGATGGGAGACGCTGTGTGAAACTGAGGGGAGGTGAGAGACGGCTGGCAGCCGGACGAGATCAGAGACGTCTCTGGCAGCCGGACGAGATCAGAGACGTCTGGGAACGGGAACACGAAGAAACTGACGGCAACCAGAGCCCAGCTCTCTGAAAGTGGCTTCTGAACACAAACACAAAAACAACAACAGGACTGAAGACGGAGACAGTAGGAACGTCAGACACTTCGTTTTCAAAGTGGCGGCTGTCAGCCCAAATCCCCACCCAACCCTCAGCCCACTGATCTCTCTCTCTGTCTCCCTCTCCCTGCTGCTGTCGAGCCTCCAGACGCCATCCACCCTGGACACGACTGCAGCGGCGGGATGTTCTGTGTGTGTGTTGTGTATTAAATGCCGACATCAATAAAGACTTTCATATACGATCATGTCTGTCTCAGCCAGTCAGGCAGGCTTTCCTGGCACTGGTTATTTTCACTTGTTTCTAGGAAAGGAATGGACTCAGTAACAAGAATTTTTATTTTTAGACCACCCAAGACCCACCACAGGCCAGTAAACCACAAAACACCAAAGTGTCTGTTACTGGACCTTCTGATGGAAGAAGACACAAAGAGAGAAAACATCATCAGCAGATTCATTTTGCACTGGAGCTATATGAGAAGCTAACAATTAAATGGAAAGCCCTCCAGTTAGCTTCATAGCTAACGATTAACCCGTCTATACACCACCTATTAGCCTCATAGCTAACAATACATTCATGTCTATACACCACCTATTAGCCTCATAGCTAACAATTAATGAAAGTCTATACACCACCCAGGTGGCATAGTGGCGCAGCAGGTAGTGTCACAGTCACACAGCTCCAGGACCTGGAGGTTGTGGGTTTGATTCCCACTCCGGGTGACTGTCTGTGAAGAGTTGGTGTGTTCTCCCCGTATCTGCGTGGGTTTCCCCTGGGTGCTCTGGTTTCCTCCCACAGTCCAAAAAAAAACACACGTTGGTAGGTGGATTGGCGACTCAAAAGTGTCCGTAGGTGTGAGTGTGTGATTGAATGTGTGTGTGTGTCTGTGTTGCCCTGTGAAGGTGTGTTCCTGCCTTGCGCCCAAAGACCCTTGTACCCTGAACTGGATAAGGGTTACAGATAATGAATGAATGAATAAATATACACCACCTATTAGCCTCATAGCTAACGATAAATTAATGTCTCTACACCACCTATTAGCCTCATAGCTAAGAAGTAAACGTAGGTTTATCCCTTACAAATTAGCCTCATAACTAACAGTAAAGAATGCCTACATCCCAGCAGATAGCCTCAAAGCTAACAATTAAGTCTATATCCTACCAGTAGCCTCAAAGTTAACACCAAATGAAAATCTATATCCCATTAGTTAGCATCATAGTTAACTGTACATGGACGTCTATATCCCATTAGTTAAATTAAAGAATAGCACACTGTTAGCCTCATAGCTAACAAATAAATGGAAGTTTGTGCCTCATTTGGAGGCATTTGCCCTGATATTTATCAATGTGTGGAAGTAATAATAAATGCATGTGTGTGTATGTGGGGGGGGGGGGGGGGTGTTTCAATGGACAATAAGGGCCTCCTGAGGAAAACGTTGGAATACCTCTGCTCTAAGGGATGGGGCGTCACCCCTCAACACACACCAACACACACACACACACACACACACACACACACACACACAGAGTCAAAGTGTGTGTGTGGGGGGGAGGGGTTAAATAAATAAATAAATAAATAAATAAATAAATAAAACAGTTGAAGACATCAAGAGCATGAAGAAAATGGCTTTACAAATTGCTGATTGTGGCTGTAATGATGGAGAGCGCGGGCGTTTACTCAGCTCTGTAATTACACACAATCTGATCCAACTAAAACACTGGGAAAATCATTTGCACGACACAAAAAAATGATTATGATTTGACATGCTCATTTAGCATAATCAATTAGTGTAATCAGTAAATGACTCCAATTATTCACAGTGCGTCATGAAATGTAAATGATGAGTGCAGCTATAGGCCTAATGGTTGAGGGTGGGGGGGTGGGGTGTGTGTGTGTGTGTGGTGGTGATATACATCAGTCATCAGTAAGTGGAGGGAGCTGTTGGGCTGGTGTGTGTCTGGAGTGGTGTTAGTTTCTTTAAGTAGCCAGTCTCTCCAGAGAAAGTAGTACTTGACTAATGCAGGGATCAGACACAATCATTTTCACAGTCTTTCACTATGTTCACTATGTCAGATTAGCGCCATAAATTCATGCTGTGTCTTGGTCGGGACTGGCAACGCTACACGTCTGACACGGACCATTCTTGGTTCACGTCATTGCGTGAGGTCAGAGGTCCCAGGGATGGGGGTCAATAAACTGTCAATCACAGCTACAAAAGCCCGGTGTGTGCTGCTGGTGGTTTTGTGTTCCAGAAAGAAGGATAAATATAGTTCGCCCTGTATGGAAAACCATAATCCTAAACCAGACCTTATCCCTAAACTCAGACTGAACAGAAGCCACAGAATTTTCTTTTTCCAGGCAAACCGTTTTTTTTTTTGTTTTGTTTTGTTTGGTTTTGT
>NC_089805.1:42221028-42363528 GCF_029633855.1 Hoplias malabaricus
CCTCCGGGTGACTGTCTGTGAGGAGTGTGGTGTGTTCTCCCTGTGTCTGTGCGGGTTTTCTCCAGATGACTGTCTGTGAGGAGTGTGGTGTGTTCTCCCTGTGTCTGTGCGGGTTTTCTCCAGATGACTGTCTGTGAGGAGTGTGGTGTGTTCTCCCTGTGTCTGCGTGGGTTTTCTCCGGGTGACTGTCTGTGAGGAGTGTGGTGTGTTCTCCCTGTGTCTGCGTGGGGTTCCTCCGAGTGACTGTCTGTGAGGAGTGTGGTGTGTTCTCGCTGTGTCTGCGTGGGGTTCCTCCTGGTGACTGTCTGTGAGGAGTGTGGTGTGTTCTCCCTGTGTCTGTGTGGGTTTCCTCCAGGTGACTGTCTGTGACCTCCGGGTTGTCCGGGTGAGAAGTTGGTAAGTGGATCGGTGACTCAAAAGTGTCCATAGGCTTGAGTGTTTGAGTGAATGTGTGTATGTGTGTGTTGCCCTGTGAAGGACTGGTGCCCCCTCCAGGGTGTATCCCCGCCTTGCGCCCAATGATTCCAGGTAGGCTCTGGACCCACCGCGACCCTGAATTGGATAAGGGTTACAGACAATTAATAAATTAATAATATTGAAAAGTATATTGTGGAGTAAGCCCCTCTCCTATTCCTCCTTTGGCTCTTCATCAGTTCTGAATGAGGATGTTTTATTGTGTTCCACAGCTCTGTGAGTGCAGGACTGAAGGGTATTAGAGGATTGGATCCTCCTTTCAGTGAGATCCCAGGCCCCTTCCTCTTCACGGACACACACACAGGAAGTCCGGTCGTGATGTGCACATGCAGTAATAGAATAATTCAATTGCAAATGTAGCGTCCGGTGGTATCAGGTTTCCCTTTAAATCAGCAGCCTTTGGTGTGCTGAGACCAGGCGCTTCCTCTTTGGCCTGCAGTGATGGCCTGAGATACTTCCTCCCCCAGTAACCCTCACCCGTCTCAGTAACACACACGCACATGCACATCCTCAGTAATGTATATGGATCTCTGTGTGTGTTTGTTGGGGGTGGGGGGATAGTGTTCACCTCCAGCACGGACCGCCGTGGAAATGATAGTTTTCATAGCGTCATTTTGTATAAGCATTAGTTTAAGTCTTAAAAGGGAAATTACTGCTTATATTTCTGAAAAGTAGATATAGTTTCCCTGTAAACTCAAGAAGAAACACATAGCAACATATCATTTACCAACCCTACAAACCCCTGTTCCTGAAACGATTACAACTGGGTTATACCACCTTCTCTTTTAATGACACTGTTTTAATCATTCGGGAACTGAGGATACTAATTGTCGCCAGTGACTTGTCAGTCACAGATTGGTGACTATGAAGTCAAGCCCAGTTTACACCTCCACATCTGTTGGTATTTTTCCACTGCATGGTACCTACACTACACTATTTGACTCCATTATGCAAATGTGGTTCCTGATATCGGCTCTTTTTTGGTACCTGCTCTCTCATGGTTCTGAGCAAGCCGAGTAAACCTTGATGTGTAAACCTTGACTGGCCACAGAGACTTGAAATCTACACCACGCAATGCAGACGTCCAGCACAAACTCTCCATCTGTAAAATCTCAGCAGAGATCACATTTCTTTTTATCCGACTCACAACATTAGCTCATAAAATCATGCCAAGGTCTTGGGAAGAGGTTCAAATGCTCCTTGGATCGGTGGCTGATGAACGAATCTGGTGAGACTTAAAGAAAATAAATTATATTGATCTGTCTGAACTGATGGAACAAAAACAACACAGGAATCCACAATGGGTAAAGGGGCAAGCATGGCCTGCTCGATCCTACGAGGAATCACTGGGCACAAGGCAGGAACACACCCTGGAGGGGGTGCCAGTCCTTCACAGGGCGACACGCACTCACAAATTCACTCACACACCACACTCCTCACAGACAGTCACCCAGAGGAAACCCACGCAGACACAGAGAGAACACACCACACTCCTCACAGACAGTCACCCGGAGGAAACCCACGCAGACACAGGGAGAACACACCACACTCCTCACAGACAGTAACCTGGAGCGGGAGTTGCATCTTGCACAATGCTGATCAATTTAGGAACGCTTGAGAATTTACTGGCGGTTATTCATTCATTCATTAATTCATTGTCTGGAACTGCTTATCCATGACTGTTGTTTAGTTGGGTTAAAATGAGCAATTAGTGCTCTCCTCCAAGTGTGTTCAGCCCCAGTGCTGTTGAGTTAATGACAGTTTGAAAATACAGAGAGACACGCAGACTACAGCTAGCCCTCGATACACTGTTATTTTATATATTTTTATCATTGCAGATACTGATCCTAATTCACATTTTCCAGAACAAATGACCCAGGACTGGACCTGACCTTCAGTAAAAACCCTCAGTGCTGATGTTTCTGAGAACTGTTCTCTGCTCTGTGCTGCTGTGAGTGGAACAGAGTCTGCTCTGTGCTTTCATCTCTAAAATGTGTATCTTTTGCTATCAGCTCGTCTACAAGCCTCCTCTTATCTCCTCCTGCTGCGGGACGGAGCGGGAGCCGGTCGTTTTTACTTCAGAGGGCTGATAACATCTGTGGAATGGAGAATTTTTGCAGAGAGGGAAAGGCTGGCCCACTGAGGAGTGAAATAAAAGTTCACGTTCCAAATCTCTATCTACAGATTAATTCGAGCAGATTTCAGTCCACGGGCGCTTTTCCACCGCATGGTCCCTACTCTACTCTGTTCCACTCAGGTGTTTCACTGTTCCATTACGTTAATCTGCTTCTTGGAACACGGTTCCTTATAACCCCTGTCCTCTTGTTGTTTCAACTGAGCTGAGGGGACTGTACGTGACGTCCCGAGGACCTCTTCAACCACGACACAGCGCAGACATCCAGCACCAACTCTCCATCTGTAAAATCTCCAGCTGCAGCAGAGATCACGTTTGTTTTTATCCGACTCACGACGGCAGCTCGTAAAATTACGCCGTGGTCTTTTGAAGAGGTTCAAACGCTCCTTGGATCAGTGGCCGACGAAAGAATCCAGCGAGAGCTGGACGCTGCAACAAGGAAGGAACAAACTCTACTGATCTGTCTGAACTGATGACGGAGCTGTGTTCAGTCCCAAACAACAACAGCACGCCGATACACCATGAGTAAACACCGCTTAACGTTACCGCTGCCATTGTTGTGAACTGAGTAGAGAGCAACAGGCTGTATACCCCTTTAGCCCACACTTGGCATTGAGCATGGTGACCTCAAGCTCATGTGCAGCTGCTCCACAGTGCCCTAGTTCCTGAGGTTACGATGTAAGAGGTGTATTCACAAACCCATTGTAATAAAGTGTAGGAGAAGAAAGGGCTGAGTTTGAATTATGACTGGTTTCAGTGCAGAGACGTGATAATAAAAGCAGAGTGTGTATTTGTGTGTTTGTGTGTGTGTGGGGGGGGGGGGCAGTAATTGTAAGCTTATGAACACAGAGAGATTAGGAGGTGGTAAAATATGGTGTGTTTAAACACCGTGTGTGAGTCTGTAGATGAATGCTAACGCACAGGTGAGTGAAGAGCAGGAAACGATGATGAGATGTTCAAATAAAAACAGAGAAGAGGAAGAGAGCGCTCCTGCGGTAATTGTGTTCTTATGAAGACAGAGAGATTACGAGGCTGTAAAATGTGGTGTGTTTAAACACTGAGCCCGTATGTGTGTGTGTGTGTGTGTGTGTGTGTGTGTGTGTGTGTGTGTGTGTGTGTGTGTGCGCGCGTACCAGGAATATAACATCGTGGGGACCGGTTAACACATTCAAATTGTGGGGTGAGTGTTAGAGTTAGTAGTATCTATAGTTTTGTGAGGGCCTGAATAGAAGTCAATGTAACTTGTGTGTGTCTCTCTGTCTGTGTGTGTGTGTGTGTGTGTGTGTTAGAGAGAGTGAGAGAGAGAGAGAGTGAGAGAGAGAGAGAGAGAGAGAGAGAGAGAGAGAGCAGAATGGGTGATCAATCGTAGTCTGCCTCACAGAGTGCATTTATTAACATCTCCGTCTCTAACTGAATTAAAGCAACACTAATGTGGATGAATGGCCATAGACACAAAGCAGAGAGAGAGAGAGAGAGAGAGAGAGAGAGAGAGAGAGAGAGAGAGAGAGCTTGGGTTTCACCCTCTTCACAAAACACTTCCCTTTGTTGCCTCTTTGCCTCTTTCTGTCCAGATGCAGTCACTGCATGATTTTAGAAACTAAGGCAGGGGTCTTGGGAACACAAACACACATCTGCTGCTTTTAGAACACAACCTCGTATCTACTTGTGTCTTGACACCTACCGTTCACTCTGAATGATAAACTCACTTGATTCAAACTTTAGCAACAAAAAGAACAATAGCAATGAGCCAAAGGCTGCTGAAAATACCATCTACATTCATTAAGAGACAGGGGACGTTTCACTAAATTCAAAAGGAATCTGGAACCGTTTAATAATGCCACATTGAATTCACACTGGATCTAGAATCTTTTAATAATTCATTCATTCATTCATTGTCTGTAACCGCTTATCCAAGTCAGGGTCGCGGTGGGTCCAGAGCCTACCTGGAATCATTGGGCGCAAGGTGGGAATAGACCCTTGAGGGGGCGCCAGTCCTTCGCAGGGCAACACACACTCACACATTCACTAACACACTCACACCTACGGACACTTTGGAGTCGCCAATCCACATTGAATTCACACTGGATCTAGAACATTTTAATAATGTCACATTGAATTCACACTGGATCTAGAACCTTTTAATAATGTCACATTGAATTCATACTGGATCTAGAACCTTTTAATAATGTCACATTGAGTTCACACTGGATCTAGAACCTTTTAATAATGCCACATTGAATTCATACTGGATCTAGAACATTTTAATAATGCCACTTTGAATTCACACTGGATCTGGAACCTTTTAATAATGCCACTTTGAATTCACACTGGATCTAGAACCTTTTAATAATGTCACATTGAATTCACACTGGATCTAGAACATTTTAATAATGCCACTTTGAATTCACACTGGATCTAGAACCTTTTAATAATGTCACATTGAATTCATACTGGATCTAGAACCTTTTAATAATGTCACATTGAGTTCACACTGGATCTGGAACCTTTTAATAATGTCACATTGAGTTTACACTGGATCTGGAACCTTTTAATAATGCCACATTGAGTTCACACTGGATCTGGAAACTTTTAATAATGCCACTTTGAATTCATAATGGATCTGGAACCTTTTTATTGCTGCATCCTAAACCAACTATAATAATGCCACATTGAATTCACACTGGATCTAGAACCTTTTAATAATGTCACATTGAATTCATACTGGATCTAGAACGTTTTAATAATGTCACATTGAGTTCACACTGGATCTAGAACCTTTTAATAATGCCACATTGAATTCACACTGGATCTAGAACATTTTAATAATGCCACTTTGAATTCACACTGGATCTAGAACCTTTTAATAATGTCACATTGAATTCACACTGGATCTGGAACCTTTTAATAATGCCACATTGAATTCACACTGGATCTAGAACATTTTAATAATGCCACTTTGAATTCACACTGGATCTAGAACCTCTCAGGGCACGGTGCCAGCCAGGAAAGCCCATGTTACTCACCTGGGCTGCCGTCACTCTCCTCCGGTGTGTTGAACTGTCCAGTGGCGTTGTGTAAGCCATAAGTGCTTCTCCTGACACGCTCAGTGTTGGTAATGCAGTATGTGATGGGGGGGTTTAGCTAACAGAGAGGGACTACAGGCGATGTGAGGTTTCTTCTGACAGTAACAGCAGCCGTATACTGCCGTTTGAGTGGGGACTATGAGCTGCTAAATGCAGAGGAAGCCAAAGCTTTCTGTGGGACCCGCCGCCCTTAAATGCTCATTAATTTCTGCTAAACTGTGTCTGCCAAATCCGAGGAGACGGGCACGAGGACAAACTGGCAGGGAGATGAGATTCATCTCTTCGGGGATGTGTAACAAAATCCCAGCTCACTTCCGAGAAGCTCCTCGGCTAGGTGATTATGAAATGGAGTGATATAATGGGACGTATATTCTGGGCTAATTGGAGTTGAATGTGTGAGGAGCTCTTATTTGCGAGGGATTAACCGTGGATGAAGACCTCTGTCACACAGAGCTGAATTCATTACGCTCATTCTGCACGTCTGTAGTAGACTGGGTACTTCAGAATAATGGTGTGTGCTCACATATTCTTTTGTGTTTCACACGCACACACACACACACACACACACACACACATGTCTGCGCTCCTGTGCTCCTCTTTAGTCCTGCTCAAGTCAGTGATGTGAGTCTTGAGTCTTTAATTAAAGCGATTTGTGACTCGTTTGCAGTATTACAGGTTGCAGATGGACTGCAGATGGATGCTCTCCAGCTCGGCTCCTCAGAGACCAGAGAGCGCTCCTCCAGCTCAGAACACACTCTCTCTCTCTCTCTCTCTCTCTCTCTCTCTCTCTCTCTCTCTCTCTCTCTCTCTCTCTCTCTCTCTTCCTGACTCTCTCTCTCTCAAGACTCAAAGTAGGTTTATTGGCATAACTCTAATGAGAACAATATCGTCAAAGCATTACAACATGAGAAACAGCAGAAAGAAAAGAAAAAAACAATGTTGTGATGCTGTTGATCTCCTGCACTGCCCCCTACTCTTTACGCATGTACTGCACCTTGTGTTTCATCCATTCATTCATTGTCTGTAACCCTTATCCAGTTTAGGGTTACGGTGGGTCCACAGCCTACCTGGAATCATTGGGCACAAGGCGGGAATACACCCTGGAGGGGGCGCCAGTCCTTCACAGGGCAACACACACACATTTGAGTCACCAATCCACGTACCAACGTGTGTTTTTGGACCGTGGGAGGAATCCCACGCAGACACAGGGAGAACACATCACACTCCTCACAGACAGTCACCCGGAGGAAACCCACGCAGACACAGGGAGAACACACCACACTCCTCACAGACAGTCACCCGGAGGAAACCCACGCAGACACAGGGAGAACACACCACACTCCTCACAGACAGCCACCCGGAGGAAACCCACGCAGACACAGAGAGAACACACCACACTCCTCACAGACAGTCACCCGGAGGAAACCCACGCAGACACAGGGAGAACACACCACACTCCTCACAGACAGTCACCCGGAGCAGGACTCGAACCCACAACCTCCAGGTCTGTGGAGCTGTGAGACCGTGACACTAACTGCTGCGCCACCTTGCCATCCCCCACCTTAAATTTGTGTAGCATTAATTATATGAAGACCAAACGGATGCAGGATTCGCGAGGCAGCCATGATGCATACACGGATGGGTAGTTAACAGCAGGTATATCTGTTACTCTAAGGGACCCACCACTGCAGTTCCTCACTCTGATAATCACAGAACCTCCACATTAGCTTCACTGGAGCTACTCTGTAACAGACGGGGTGTTAAAGGGGATGAGATGAATGTCTCTCCACATTTCATCCTTTCCTTCTTTATTTCTCCCTCTCTTAATCTCTGTCTCTCCCTCTCTTTCTCTCTTAATCTCTTTCTCTCTTAATCTCTCTCTCTCTCTCTCTCTCTCTGTCAGGGAGTGTCCTCCAGTCTGTACAGGAAGATGGGAAGGCAGTTGTAAAAGGTTGGTTTCCCTGTTATAAGCCCCCAGCGCTGGGCTGTGGGGCTGTGGAGCGGTGGAGGGGTGGAACTGGAGTGGCTGTGGTGGGGAACTATATTCTACAACACCATATTAAAACCATTTCTCCAACTGCACTTCTGAGGGTCTGTGGGACACCAATAGCCCACGAGAAAACCACGTTAGGAGACATCTAAAGCCAACCAGTCAGTGACTGTCCTGCCAGAGATGGAGCTGCTTACAGCTGGAATATATTACGGTATAAAGCACTGCTTTAAAATCACACTCACTTCAACCTGCGATGTATCTTTAATATCTCTACCGCTCTGTATTATACACTACCCAACACTCAGTAACGGACTGGAACCGGTTCTGTCCAGATGTACAGAGCTGTCGGACTGCTGTAAAGTGAACTGAGTGCTCAGAGACAGTGTGTCCACTCCCCAGCTCTCCTGTGGCCTCCTGAAATAGCCTCAGTCTCCGAGGAACGCAGCAGGAGCACGATAAGAACACTTCTGCCGTTTGGTCTTTCAGAGCATTACAGGCTAATGGAGCGCTAATGGAGGATTTCAGCGGTGGGGTTGTTGTGTACTGAAGCAGGTGGAGAGGGTGGGGAAGGGCTGAAATATACTTCTGTGTCTACAAAACATGTGAACACCAACGTTCATCAATATCTGACCTCACTCCGGTGGCTGAATGCCATCAAATATTGCGGTATATAAATGTGTTTTAGGCCCACTTCATGAAAATATAAAAGACAAGATTTTGAGATTAAAGTCATGATAAATCAAGAAGGTTAAGTCACTGTGTGTGGCATTACATTCCACTTGTGCATCTACACTGTGTTTTACAGTAGTGTGTGGGTGTGTGTGTGTGTGTGTGTGTGTGTGTGTGTGAGGCTCAGGGAAACCTGTCTACCGCTGAAAGTGTCTCAAAAAATGATCTCTTTAATAATTCTAAAACTTTATTACACGTTATTTATTGAGGTTTAATCGCACAAACACGACTGGTGTCAACAGAAAGTGTTCTAAGTGTTGTATAGAATAGAAACTTCAAACATATACAGGAAAAATCCACAGTTGGACAGCACAGTGGTGCAGCAGGTAGGTGTCACAGTCACACTGCTCCAGGGACCTGAAGATTGTGGGTTCGATTCCCGCTCCGTGTGACTGACTGTGAGGAGTGTGGTGTGTTCTCTCTGTGTCTGCATGGGTTTCCTCCGGGTGACTGTCTGTGAGGAGTGTGGTGTGTTCTCCCTGTGTCTGCATGGGTTTCCTCCGGGTGCTCCGGTTTTCTCCCAAAATTCATAAACACACGTTGGTAGGTGGATTGGCGACTCAAAAGTGTCCGTAGGTGTAAGTTTGTGAGTGAATGTGTGTGTGTGTGTGTGTGTGTGTGTTGCCCTGTGAAGGACTATATATATATATATATATATCACATGGAATAATGTGTTTTCACCGGAAGAATCTGGAGTCTGGAGCTCAGTGATTTTATGCTCAAAATATCATGATTTTAATTTCAAAATCTCGTATGGTGTAAAACATCACTGTATATATTTGTGTTAGTTCAACATTTGATTTTTTGTTGTTGTTGTTCATTCATACAGCTTCAAAATCTGAATCATGTCGACACCAGTCAAAAGAAAAACAATGGAATTTAAAAATACAAAAGGTCATTATCTATGTGACATATATGTTACTGAAAATTCATCACACTCCCCAAACATCTTCCCATGTCCCTACAAGCCCCCTCCACACACACACTACTGCACCTTATGACATCAGAATCATGGCTATGCACAGGGTCTGAAGGTGTTTGGGTCTGTGTTGTAATGTGAGTGTTTACACCATGGGTCAGAGACACTGTGACGGGGCAGGACTGTGACGGCTGTGAATGAGTTTGGCCTGTAATGCTTCTGTAAAGCTTTCTTACTGCACTTCTGAGGGGATTCTCCTGCTGCTATTCTCACTCCTTGCTCCATATCAAGACTCAGAAGCCACACACACACACACACACACACACTCACACAGGATCTCTAGAACTACAGATAATCTATACCACACTACATCCTCGTTTGTCTTCCACCGCTGACATCTTGTAACAATCAAAGAGCCTCTGGGGGGATCTGTGTACCAGTGTGTGTGTGTGTGTGTGTGTGTGTGTGTGTGTATGTGTGTTGGGCTCACATCCATATGTCTGGACTGGGAAGTGCTGGTCAGGAGGGTTTTCTGCCGACTCTGCAGGCTTTAGGAAGTGGAGGCAGTGCCTCTGTCCATATGGCCTTCCTCCCTCGCTCTAACTCCGGCGACTCGTGATGGGGCAGTTACCACTTTTAACCCTCAGAGGTCAAGCCTCATTAGAGATGTTGTGCTAAAGTATTTACACCTAACTGTGTAACTACATCTTTTATTGCATAGTTATTAATTATATAAACAGTTAGGAAATTATGTACCATGAGGTGGTCTCCAAAAGCGCATAGTGAAAGCATATTTATCATAATCCTTTTCCATATAATTGGGAAAGTACATAATATTATGCCATTGTAGTTACATAGTTATTACAGATGAAAGTCCACACCTAAAAATCGTCCCAAAAAAGTACTCCCAGTGATAACTCTTCAGCGATGTTCATAACCGCTTATTAATGGCAGAATATATAAGAAAAAAAAGAACATAAGCAGCCCAAGACCCGAGCTGTGTGGAACACCCTCAGAAAAAAACTGAGAGTGTGACATTGTCTGACATCTGTGAGAGTGACAGTGAGCTCTGGGGCTACACACTCTATCAGATCCACACAATAACATCCTGACGTGTGTGTGTGTGTGTGTGTGTGTGTGTGTGTGTGTGTGTGTGTGTGTGTGTGTGGCTTATTTTTTGTTATGCTGAAACATGTATGCATGGACAGACTTGCACTGTCAGAGTAATTAGAGACACAGCAGACAGCAGAGCCTAACGAGCACGAAGGTGTGTGTGTGTGTGTGTGTGTGTGTGTGAGAGAGAGAGAGAGAGAGAGAGAGAGAGAGAGATAGTGAGAGAGAGAGAGAGAGAGAGAGAGAGAGAGAGAGAGAGAGAGAGAGAGAGAGAGAAATGAGGGCATGCTTTCCCCTCCTGAGATTTCTGCTCCACGTCCCGTCTCGATGGGAGTAAGAGGGGGATTTTGGAAAGTGAGAGAGTGGAGGAGGGTAAGAGAGGGAAGAAATGAACAATGTTTACTCCTCCTACACTTGTTCAGCTCATCCACACATCCACCTTGTTCTGCTTGCCACAGCAGGGGCCACTGTGTAACACATTAAAGGGCCCATATCAGAAAAAATAATCATTTTTACTGAGCATACTGAGCTTTTTTGAAAATTCACTTCAGTATATACCCTTATACTCTCAAAGCCATGGGGCAAATGAGGAGATGGGAGACGTAGAATATTTCTGATGTCATAGTCATGGACACTTTTATACGGACAGCCACAGTTGTGTTCCAGAGAATTACTGGAGGGGAAGATGACAGGAATGTGTACATGAGGAAATGTAGAAAGAAAGAGAGAGAGAGAGAGAGAGAGAGAGAGAGAGAGAGAGAGAGAGAGAGAGAGAGAACCAGAAGAAGAGAGAAAAAAATGAGAGAGAGAGAGAGAGAGAGAGAGGAGAGAGAGAAACAGAAGAAGAGAAATAGAGAATGAGAGAGAGAGTGAGAGAGAGAGAGAGAGAGGGGGAGAGAAACAAAGAAGAGAGAGAGAGAATGAGACAGAGAGAGAGGAGAGAGAGAGAAACAGAAGAGAGAGAGGAGAGCGAGAGAAACAAACAGAATAAGAGAGAGAGAAAGAGAAAGAGAGAAAGAAGGAGAGAGACAGAGAAACCGAAGAAGAGAGGAGAGAGAGAGAGAGAGAAATGGAAGAAGAGAGAGAGAAACGGAAGAAGAGAGAGAGAGAGAGAAACAGGAGAGAGAGAGAGAGAGAGAGATAGTGAGAGAGAGTGAGTGAGAAAGTGAGAAAGAGATTGAGAGAGAGAGTGTGAGAGAGAGATAGAGGAGAGAGAGAGAAACAGAAGAAGAGAAAGAGAATGAGAGAGAGTGAGAGAGAGAAAGAGGGAGAGAGAAACAAAGAAGAGAGAGAGAGAGAGAGAATGAGACAGAGAGAGAGGAGAGAGAGAAACAGAAGAGAGAGAGAGAGAGAGAGAGAGAGAGAGAGAGAGAGGAG
Organism: Hoplias malabaricus; assembly: GCF_029633855.1. Taxonomy (NCBI): domain Eukaryota; kingdom Metazoa; phylum Chordata; class Actinopteri; order Characiformes; family Erythrinidae; genus Hoplias; species Hoplias malabaricus. The sequence continues at coordinate 42,232,851 of NC_089805.1, forward strand.
AGCGTGAGAAACAAACAGAAGAAGAGAGAGAGAGAGAAAGAGAAAGAGAGACAGAGAAACCGAAGAAGAGAGGAGAGAGAGAGAGAGAAACAGAAGAAGAGAGAGAGAGAGAGAGAGAGAGAGAGAGAGAGAGAGAGGAGAGCGTGAGAAACAAACAGAAGAAGAGAGAGAGAGAGAAAGAGAAAGAGAGACAGAGAAACCGAAGAAGAGAGGAGAGAGAGAGAGAGAAACAGAAGAAGAGAGAGAGAGAAACAGAAGAAGAGAGAGAGAGAGAGAGAGAGAGAGAGAGAGAATAAGAAAGAAGAAAAGATAAGCTTGAGAGACTTGATAAAGTTGGAGCTGGTTCAACAACTGCTTCTTCAAATGTTGTACTGTTCATGTCTGTCATAAGAGGAACCAGACACAGTCCAACACTAGTGAATTAATGTGTGTTTTATTATTATTATTATTATATTACACTTTTTATTTACATTTTAGTCTGGACTGCATTCTGAAAGAGTCACATACAGAACAACCAATCAGAACCGATATTGTTTACATACATTAAAGGCACGATAAGCACAAACAAGCCGGTCGAATTCTAAGGTGTTAAAAAGGTCGAAAGATGGGCCTGAAAAATGAGCAACATCACACCCTGTGTAGTTATGAATGAAGTCCAGAGATCAAAGCAAACACAAAACACATGGAAATAAAGAATATGGGCCCTTTAAGAATTAGCAAGACAACAGCGGTCCTTATCTAACCCCCGCAGTCGCTCTGACATACCCCCCGCAAACCTCTTCAACAACAAAGACGAGGGCAGGGGAGGGGATCGGCGTGAGGGAGGAGTGAGAGAAAGAGAGGGGTACAAGGAGAGGGTGTTCGGAAGAAAGAAGGAGAGAATCACATGTATTTCTGCTTTCAGTGTTATTCAGGGTCCTCACAGAGCAGAGATTTTGAATCACCACCTGTTCTACCTACAAGCCATGCCCCGTCATTAGCGCTCAACACGCTCGGAGGAGAACAGTCACGTCAGCTTAAAGACACCTGCTTCTTTCATAGTTCTTTCTCCAGCCTCAGGTCAGACGGGGGGGGGGGGCAGTTAGTGACTTCCAGGTAACTGGGCACTATAAGAAGAGTCAGAGTGGGGCTTGATTAGTTCGCACAGACACCCAGGCGCCCCACAGAGACAACAACGTTTTTCCATCCAGTTCAGATCGAGACAAAACATCTCCTCTTACACTTACAAACACAAACGAGGACTGCTCTGAGCGATTAGAGCGAGCTACAGCTGAGATAAACACCAAGACTTCTACACCAGTTTGTGTTTCCAACAGTGGAAAATAAAGAGTTAATTTTCCAGGTGCAGAAAGCACACACACACACACACACACACACACACACACAACCTATAATTCAGGCAGGTTGTGTCCCGTCCTTCCTCTGACTCTCCACACATTTATCACGTTTCCCTATGTGTGTGTGTGTGTGTGTGTGTGTGTGTGTGTGTGTGTGTGGAACTGTGCATTTAGATCAGTGTGGGGTCATGCTAAGGACATTTGGCTGCTCTCCAAATGGAGCATTCTTTAAGTTAAAGGCACGCCACAGTTTTTCAACCTCGCCTCTGTCTGCTGCATCTGCAGCGTGTGATCGTTTACCGCAGACGCATGCTTCGGCCCCGTCATGGGACCAAGGAAAAGAGCAGGAAACTCCCCTTAAACAACTCTGATGGAGAAGGAGGTTCATGCATTCGATGATCAACAGATAAAACAGGAAAGAGCTGAGAGAAGACTGAGATGAGACAGGACCAGATCAAAACTGACACGCTGGGTCACACTCTGGGGCAGTGTGTGTGTGTGTGTGTGTGTGTGTGTGTGTGTGTGTGTGTGTGATATGATTTACTGTCTGGTTTCATTCATTCATTTATTCATTCATTCATTGTCTGTAACCCTTATCCAGTTCAGGGTCACGGTGGGTCCAGAGCCTACCTGGAATCATTGGGTGCAAGGCAGGAATACACTTTTGGGGAGGCGCCAGTCCTTCACAGGGCAACACAGACACACTCACACCTACGGACACTTTTGAGTCGCCAATCCACCTACCAACATGTATTTTTGGACTGTGGGAGGAAACCGGAGCACCCAGAGGAAACCCACGCAGACACAGGGAGAACACACCACACTCCTCACAGACAGTCACCCGGAGGAAACCCACGCAGACACAGGGAGAACACACCAACTCCTGACAGACAGTCACCCGGAGGAAACCCACGCAGACACGGGGAGAACACACCAACTCCTTACAGACAGTCACCCGGAGGAAACCCACGCAGACACAGGGAGAACACACCACACTCCTCACAGACAGTCACCCGGAGGAAACCCACGCAGACACAGGGAGAACACACCATACTCCTCACAGACAGTCACCCGGAGGAAACCCACGCAGACACAGGGAGAACACACCAACTCCTGACAGACAGTCACCCGGAGGAAACCCACGCAGACACGGGGAGAACACACCAACTCCTTACAGACAGTCACCCGGAGGAAACCCACGCAGACACGGGGAGAACACACCAACTCCTTACAGACAGTCACCCGGAGGAAACCCACGCAGACACAGAGAGAACACACCACACTCCTCACAGACAGTCACCCGGAAGAAACCCACGCAGACACAGGGAGAACACACCACACTCCTCACAGACAGTCACCCGAAGGAAACCCACGCAGACACAGGGAGAACACACCACACTCCTCACAGACAGTCACCCGGAGGAAACCCACGCAGACACAGGGAGAACACACCACACTCCTCACAGACAGTCACCCGGAGGAAACCCACGCAGACACAGGGAGAACACACCACACTACTATGGCGTGTTTCCACTGGATAGTGTGGTTCAGCCCGGTTCTGTTACTAATCTGAACCTAGAACAGTTGGAGGAGCTTTGTCTGTTTCCCATCGCCTTAAAGGAATATGAAAGTGGGCGGAGCATCTGGAGGCAATAGTCATGTTATGTCCCATGCTGTTTTAATGTAAACAGCAAACACACAACTCAGTGGGTTTTTAAAATGGTGGCTCTGTTGCTGTGTTTATCTCTTTTAGCCAATCAGCAATCGGCACATCGTCTAGCTCCGCCCATATGTTCCAGGTCGCCAAATTTAGCTTGCATACACCAGTATGTTAAGTCTCTTTCGCATAGCCCTTTTCCACCTACGAGGAAACTAATTTGTAATTGTTCAGTGCATTTACACCATAAATCAATTCCTCAACCCGAAAAGTTAATTATGAGCTGGAGCCAAAGGATAGTAGGTGGCAACTTCTCAGGCCGTGTTGAGATAACGAAGCTCCAGAAAGAGCTCAGAGCCCAGGACCCAGACTTATTTTGGTAGGGATAAACTAATCATTGATTACTGGTGTCTGGTGAAAAACTGCTGCTACTGTTGTTTATTTTTTCCGATATGGGGTAGTCACCTGGGAACCTGTGGTCTTTTTTCACTACCACAGATCCAGCCCTTGGACCCTGAGGACATCTGACACTGAAACTCGAAAGGGTGGAGCATCTGCTGAAGGAAACTTCAACCAAGTGGAACAGGTTGGCCTTGCCCTTAAGCGAGGGAGTGGCTCACACCCTTAGAAACCTAAATGCACTCAACCAGCCAGATGTGGTGTGTCGTCCAGTTCTGCTCAGCATTGTGGACCTGTGCAGTACCAACTGAGCAAACCCAGTATATGATGCAGAGAAAATCTGGATGACACACCACTTCTGGTAAATCGGTGACTGCTTTCGGTCTCCACAGGGAGCAAGGTGTTCTCTCACTTCAAGGCAAGGCCTTTCTCATGTTGGAGCTGTTTGAAGTTGTTGGATGGACTCCCTGCTTTCAAGTTCCTGAGTTTCTGAGTTCAGGGATCTGGGGCACTAGGTCTGCAGTAGGTCAGGCAGAAAAGTGGTCCCCGATGTCAGATGTGCACTTTAACTTTAACGTACAGTGGCTCCCTGTGGCGCTTGTCTTCACATTTGTACAAAATAAAAAACAGCAAAACTAGAACTTTGAGTGAGGGGACACACTTTTGAATAATTAATTAACCCTAAGAGACAAGGGAATAATTCTGTGGAGTCTTGTACAGCTCTGGGTGGTCAAACAAAGCCCAAACTTGCTTTTACCCAAACTAGAGTGACCAGAGAGAGAGAACATTCTGGACAATGGTTGGTCAGCAGTGGATGATGTCTGGAACTGCAGCACACTACTATAACACAAAACCTCACAGGTGTTAGCTTTACAGCATTTTCTGTGTGTGTTTGCGTGTGTGTGTGTGTGTGCTATTGTCTTTCAGCTTTGGGCGTGTGTGTGTTTCCGTGGCGATGGTCTGGCTGACAGCAGGCCTGTCCCAAAGAGGCCTCTCTCCTTCAGCTCTTTATTATTCCTCTAAATCTGGCCAGCAGGAACGGCCAAGGGAGCTTTTCCTGCTTTAGGGTGGTGATTACTGTGTGTGTGTGTGTGTGTGTGTGTGTGTGTGTATGTGTGTGTGTGTGTGTGTGTGTGTGTGTGTGTGTGTGTGGACAAAAGCAGTATAAATAACAGAGTTACTGTGTTCCTGTGGTTGTCTGAATGAACCCACAAATGCTGCTGTGCTCCAACTTAATGCCCAACATGACACTACAAGTCCCGCAGTGTCCGGAGCCTCCTAATGACTGAATACAGCTACTATGAGGGGCACAGACATACACACAGCTTGTAAATCTCTGCAGACACGCATCAATGTTCTGGATATTGTTCACCATCAATATGTCCAGTGTCAAATTTGGGCTAGAGGGGTATAAAGCAGAGCAGTGGAACTACATTCACTGGAGTAATGTAACTTCATTTATCTGTTAGATACAACTCATAATACTACTACTAGTATTATTATTGTTATTATTATTATTAGTAGTAGTAGTAGTAGTAGTAGTAGTATTTCAACTGATCAGTCTGATCGGTGCTCTGTGTTTGATGTGAAATACAGGTCAAACAACCTCCACAAGTTAGTACATATAACACTAAAAGAGCATGTTGTTTTCGTTGTGTGACCTGCCGCCCACTGGGGGCACTCTTTCACTAAACCCTCTTATATTGCTGGAGGACCATTTCAGAAACAGTGCTGTAATCTGTTAGCGTTAGCATTGCACAAGCTCAAAACACTGCTGTTTATAATCTTTTGGAGTTAGATTTGCAGTAAGTTTTACAGGGAGGGTTAGGGTTAGGTTTAATTTTAGTTTTAGGATTATGGACATTGATAGGTTTAGGGGGCCCTGTGAAGGACTGGCGCCCCCTCCAGGGTGTATTCCCGCCTTGCGCCCAATGATTCCAGGTAGGCTCTGGACCCACTGGATAAGCACTTACAGATAATGAATAGATGGGTTTAGGTTTATACATTAGTGATGGCATTAAACAGCACAAAATAGTATATAAATATATTTTATTATTATTTTTTTTATAATATATATTTTATTATTTCTATTTATTTTATTATATATTTTTTTCTTTTTTTCAGTAGAATTCAGTTTAGGGTTAGGTTTGGGTTTAATTTTAGTTGTAGGGTCAGGAGAAGGCAGATTTTTCATTCTGGGTTGCCAGATAATTCTGTGAACATCCACAAATATATTTAATACACATTTTACCAGGCTTACTATATTTACTACACATTGTAGGAATGGTCCAATGGTAAAATAAGCACAAATCCAAGCACAAGACCAACCCAAATTATTAAATGAAACATGCTCATTTCAACAGAGTTAAATAGTGTGCGCATTAACCCTTTAAACACCCATAGGTAATACTTCCTTTAGTGTGTTATTTAGTAGGACAATGCAAACAAACTGAGTTGTTCGTAAGCTATGAGCGTGTGTAATGGAAGTGCAGACCACCTGGAGGGTCCTGGTTATTGATGAGGTTAGAAACTACAGAAATGACAGTCTTATCAATGATGAGTTCAGCTGCGGCTGCTTTGACCCTGGTGCTGTATTTGTTGCCTGCCGAGCGCACCCACGGCCCCCAGACAGGCGTCCGGTACAACAGACACTTCCTGTGTCTGGAATGTGCTTTTATCTTCTGTGTGTGTGTGTGTGTGTGTTTGTGAGAGAGAGAGAGAGAGAGAGAGAGAGAGAGAGAGAGAGAGAGAGAGAGAGAGAGAGAGAGCTCTAAGATAGCACTGTTCTGCATGAAAGCAACTAGAGACTAAAGAGGTCATCACAGCGATAATGAGTACAGAACACACACGGTATAGTCGAGAGACGGAGAGACACACAAACTCACAGGGAGAGAGAGAAACAGAGACAGACAGACAGAGAGAGAGAGAGAGAGATGGTCTCCCTATAGTCTACTCACAATTTGCAGGAGGCCAAGGAGACAGCTAATTAACCCTGCGTTTTCCTGTCATGTCCTACACAGCCTCCAGGGCCCAGAACCAGCGGAAATGATGCTCTCAGCCTCGTTACAGCGGCAGAGAGACAAAAGCAGCTCCGTTAACTGGAGAAGCTGGCTGACTGCATTTGGTTCTGTTTGATTGCTCACTCATTTTTAAGGATATGGAAATTTATGTTCATCTTAAGGATATTTTACTGACTTAGCATTTACCCCAGTGTTAAAGTCAGTATATTGTGGTTTAAAACAGTGGCAGTTGTAGACCATTTCAACTGAGGAGGCCAGTCTAGGGCCAGGGGTTACGTTAGAGGGTCCGACTAATTTTGAGCTTATGGTTCTTTGCAGGAATTAAGAAGCAAAGTATGCCTTCAATATCATTCAACGTTTTATTTATACAGCTTTCAGTTACAATTTCACAGTTTACAACTTTGCTTAATCTGAATGCTGTACTGGGGCGGCACGGTGGCGCAGCAGATAGTGTCGCAGTCACACAGCTCCAGGGGCCTGGAGGTTGTGGGTTTGATTCCCACTCCAGGTGACTGTCTGTGAGGAGTGTGGTGTGTTCTCCCTGTGTCTGTGTGGGTTTCCTCCGGGTGACTGTCTGTGAGGAGTGTGGTGTGTTCTCCCTGTGTCTGTGTGGGTTTCCTCCGGGTGACTGTCTGTGAGGAGTGTGGTGTGTTCTCTCTGTGTCTGCGTGGGTTTCCTCCGGGTGACTGTCTGTGAGGAGTGTGGGGTGTTCTCCCTGTGTCTGCGTGGGTTTCCTCCGGGTGACTGTCTGTGAGGAGTGTGGTGTGATCTCTTTGTGTCTGTGTGGGTTTCCTCCGGGTGACTGTCTGTGAGGAGTGTGGTGTGTTCTCCCTGTGTCTGCGTGGGTTTCCTCCGGGTGACTGTCTGTGAGGAGTGTGGTGTGTTCTCCCTGTGTCTTCGTGGGTTTCCTCCGGGTGACTGTCTGTGAGGAGTGTGGTGTGTTCTTTCTGTGTCTGCGTGGGTTTCCTGCGGGTGACTGTCTGTGAGGAGTGTGGTGTGTTCTTTCTGTGTCTGCGTGGGTTTCCTCCGGGTGACTGTCTGTGAGGAGTGTGGTGTGTTCTTTCTGTGTCTGTGTGGGTTTCCTCTGGGTGCTCCGGTTTCCTCCTACAGTCCAAAAACACACGTTAGTAGGTGGAATGGTGACTCAAAAGTGTCCGTAGGTGTGAGTGCGTGTGCGTCTCTGTTGCCCTGTGAAGGACTGGTGCCCCCTCCAGGGTGTATTCTCACCTTGCGCCCAATGATTCCAGGTAGGCTCTGGACCCACCGTGACCCTGAACTGGATAAGGGTTACAGACAATGAATGAATGAAGTGTCTTTGCTATGGTTTAAAATGTAAACGTATAGCTTCGTACATGAAGTATTTAATACTTTATTAATTATAACGAGTAAAGCACAATAAAGAGGGACTGGTAAAATCTGTTAGCCACATTAGCATTTTCACCACAGGATCTGATAGAAAAGTAATAGCACGTCAGGCTCTGATGCATTTCTGTCTGAATCTGAGTGAGTTGTTCATACACAAGCTTCAGTCATCGTCTTATTACAGCCCTGTGTTTTTTCAGTGTGTAAGAGACTACAGACACAAACCACACATTCCTTCATCTCAGTCTTTTCCCTCTGTTTACAGCTGGTGTACACATGATGTAGATAATTACATAGCAACTGTCAAGATACACTTGTTAATCCATGAAAGTAAACAAATCACCAGGACTGAACTACAGTTACACAGGTTACACCTCTCTGCTCATTCTCACCTTTAACTGAAGCAGTGTGAGGAAGGAGTGAGAGAGTGAGGACTCCTCGTCGAGACATAGCTGCACCTCTAAACTCGTGTTAGTATGATCACATGAAACAATGACTTCCCTCAGAGATCAATGTGGAAACTCACGTGAGCTCGGCTGATGTCAGATTAACGCAGCGCACGTGGATTTGACAGAGAATCACTGAGAACTGGACTTCAGCCACACGCTCCGTCCATCCCCTCCACTGCACTTTTATACCTCCTTCCACTATTGACATTGGTATTGACGCTCCAGTACAGTGCTGGAACACACAGTCAATACGAGAAAGAGAGAGAGAGAGAGAGCGAGAGAGAGAGAGAGAGAGAGAAGAGAAGGGAAAGAAAGAGAAACAGAGAAGAGAAACAACGAGAGAGAAGTAGAAAAGAAAGAGAGGTAGAAGAGAAACAGAGAGAGAGAGAGAGGTAGGAAAAAAAGAGAGAGAGAAGTAGAAGAGAAAGAGAAACAGGTAGAAGAAAAAGAGTTAGAAGAGAAACAGAGAGAGGTAGAAGAGAGAGAGAGACTGATGACTGATTGATTGATTGATTGTCATTATTATTATTGTTATTGATTTTATCTATTAATTGTATTTTTTATATTTTTTATATTAATTAATGATGATTTGCTTAAATAATCGATCAATTACGTATTTGTTTTTTCCAAATATATAAAAAATGTATGTTCAGTTTAATTTTGTTAGAGAGAGAGAGGGAGAGGGGGGGTAGAAGAGAAACACACACAGAGAGAGAGAGAGAGAGAGAGAGAGAGAGAGAGAGAGAGAGAGAGAGAGAGAGAGAGAGAGAGAGGTAGAAGAGAAATGGAGAGAGTGAGAGAGGTAGAAGAGAAACAGAGAGAGAAGTAGAGGAGAAACAAAGAGAGAGAGGTAGAAGAGAAACAGCGGGAAGTAGAAGAGAAAGAGACGGAGAGAGAGAGAGAGAGAGAGATAGGAGTAGAAGAGAAACAGAGAGAGAAAGAGAGAAAAAAAGAGGGAGAGAGAGAGAGAGAGGGGTAGAATAGAAACAGGTAGAAGAGAAACAGAGAGAGAGAGGTAGAAGAGAAACAGAGAGAGAGGTAGAAGAGAAACAGAAAGAGAGAGAGGTAGAAGAGAAACAGAGAGGGAAGTAGAAGAGAAACAGAGAGAGAGGTAGAAGAGAAACAGAGAGAGAGGTAGAAGAGAAACAGAGAGAGAGAGAGGTAGAAGAGAAACAGAGAGAGAGAAGTAGAAGAGAAACAGAGGGAGAGAGGGAAGTAGAAGAGAAACAGAGAGGGAAGTAGAAGAGAAACAGAGAGAGAGGTAGAAGAGAAACAGAGAGAGAGGTAGAAGAGAAAGAGAGAGAGAGAGAGAGAGAGAGAGGTAGAAGAGAAACAGAGAGAGAGAAGTAGAAGAGAAACAGAGGGAGAGAGGGAAGTAGAAGAGAAACAGAGGGAGAGAGGTTGTTGTTAATGTTTAATGTGAGCTCTGGGGGGTGTCGGGGGGTGGGGGCCGGTTTCTAAGCGCGGTGTCCCTCTCGTCCTCGGAGCCGCGGCGCTCTCATTACCTCGCCAGGAATTACCCCCTGACCCTCACCAGATGGCCGCTGTTTTCACTCTGCTGGAGAAAGGAAGGGAAGAGTGCTTTAACGCCAGACGGCGTCGAGGACCACCACACACCGGCACAAATCCCCACGCTACCGGACCTTCAGTGCAGAGTCCAGCTGCACGTTAACCCTTTACACACTGCCCTGTTTAATGATTAGTCCGATTCATTAGCCAGTAACGACTAGGAGACTGCTGTGAGCTCCGTGGTTACGAGGGTGGGCCGGAGAAGACCTCCGGCCTTCACTCTTAATAATCCACTTCACTAAGGACAGGATAAACCATGGGGGGGATTCATTAGGGTTTCCCAGCTGTGTGTTTGTGATTGGTGAAGATTAGTGACATCACTCACATCTGTGGACAAGTATTCACACACTCATCCAGTCACTCACCCAGTCACTCACACACTCACCCAGTCACACACACTCATCCAGTCACTCACACACTCACACCTCTGGACAATTTCACACACTCATCCAGTCACTCACACACTCACACCTCTGGACAATTTCACACACTCATCCAGTCACTCACACACACACACCTGTGGACAACATTATACACACTCACTTAGTCACTCACACACTCAGTCAGTCACTCACACACTCACACCTGTGTACAGTTTCACACACTCACTCTGTCACTCACACACTCATCCAGTCACTCACACACTCACACCTATGGACAATTTCACACACCCATCCAGTCACTCACACACTCACACCTCTGGACAATTTCACACACTCATCCAGTCACTCACACACTCACACCTCTGGACAATTTCACACACCCATCCAGTCACTCACACACTCACACCTATGGACAATTTCACACACTCATCCAGTCACTCACACACACACACCTGTGGACAATTTCACACACTCATCCAGTCACTCACACACACACACCTGTGGACAACATTATACACACTCACTTAGTCACTCACACACTCAGTCAGTCACTCACACACTCACACCTGTGTACAGTTTCACACACTCACTCTGTCACTCACACACTCACCCAGTCACTCACTCACACACTCACACCTGTGTACAGTTTCACACACTCACTCTGTCACTCACACACTCACCCAGTCACTCACACACTCACTCAGTCACTCACACACTCAGTCAGTCACTCACACACTCACACCTGTGGACAGTTTCACACACTCACTCTGTCACTCACACACTCACACCTGTGGACAGTTTCACACACTCACTCTGTCACTCACACACTCACCCAGTCACTCACACACTCACACCTGTGGACAGTTTCACACACTCACTCTGTCACTCACACACTCACACCTGTGTACAGTTTCACACACTCACACCTGTGGACAGTTTCACACACTCACTCTGTCACTCACACACTCACACCTGTGTACAGTTTCACACACTCACCCAGTCACTCACACAGTCACTCAGTCACTCACACCTGTGGACAACATTATACACACTCACTCAGTCACACACACTCACTCAGTCACTCACACACTCACACCTGTGGACAACATTATACACACTCACTCAGTCACACACACTCAGTCACTCACACACACACTCAAAGTGTGTTTTTGGACTGTGGAAGCAAATCTGATTTACACAACATAACAATGTAGAAATTCAACTAAAGAATGTCCCTGTTTATAATTAAGAAGTGTTTCACATATATAAATCTATGCTGAGATTTAAACACACAGTTCACAGTCACACTGTTTAGACGTATTTTAAACCAAGGTCAAAATAAAGATGGAAAACATCCCAAACTAATGAGGCTTTTCTGCACATAACTCCAGACTCTGTAGATGAGAACAGCACGTCCAGTCGCTCTGAGGAGAGGTGAAAAATGACCAGGAGCTGATTCAGTTATACACACACACACACAGTTCTGTGCAGGAGTCTCAGGCACCTAAGATAATGATATATTTTTAAACTAAAGCCTTCTCTGTGGCGTGGTGCTTGTATAAAGTTATATATAATCACAGTAAGTAAGAACAAATAATAATATAAAACACATAAGAAATAAGATACAATTTTCTATAAAGTAGTAGGTGAGAGTGAGTTTGAAGAACAACGTTTTGTTCAGATTCTCTTTGATTTCCATGAATGTGTTAAATCAACAACACACATTATTTAAAATTATTAATTATTAACTGGGGGCGGCACGGTGGCTCAGCAGGTAGTGTCGCAGTCGCACAGCTCCAGGGACCTGGAGCGTGGTGTGTTCTCCCTGTGTCTGCGTGGGTTTCCTCCGGGTGACTGTCTGTGAGGAGTGTGGTGTGTTCTCCCTGTGTCTGCGTGGGTTTCCTCCGGGTGACTGTCTGTGAGGAGTGTGGTGTGTTCTCCCTGTGTCTGCGTGGGTTTCCTCCGGGTGACTGTCTGTGAGGAGTGTGTTGTGTTCTCCCTGTGTCTGCGTGGGTTTCCTCCGGGTGACTGTCTGTGAGGAGTGTGGTGTGTTCTCCCTGTGTCTGCGTGGGTTTCCTCCGGGTGACTGTCTGTGAGGAGTGTGGTGTGTTCTCCCTGTGTCTGCGTGGGTTTCCTCCGGGTGACTGTCTGTGAGGAGTGTGGTGTGTTCTCCCTGTGTCTGCGTGGGTTTCCTCCGGGTGACTGTCTGTGAGGAGTGTGGTGTGTTCTCCCTGTGTCTGCGTGGGTTTCCTCCGGGTGACTGTCTGTGAGGAGTGTGTTGTGTTCTCCCTGTGTCTGCGTGGGTTTCCTCCGGGTGACTGTCTGTGAGGAGTGTGGTGTGTTCTCCCTGTGTCTGCGTGGGTTTCCTCCGGGTGACTGTCTGTGAGGAGTGTGTTGTGTTCTCCCTGTGTCTGCGTGGGTTTCCTCCGGGTGACTGTCTGTGAGGAGTGTGGTGTGTTCTCCCTGTGTCTGCGTGGGTTTCCTCCGGGTGACTGTCTGTGAGGAGTGTGGTGTGTTCTCCCTGTGTCTGCGTGGGTTTCCTCCGGGTGACTGTCTGTGAGGAGTGTGGTGTGTTCTCCCTGTGTCTGCGTGGGTTTCCTCCGGGTGACTGTCTGTGAGGAGTGTGGTGTGTTCTCCCTGTGTCTGCGTGGGTTTCCTCCGGGTGACTGTCTGTGAGGAGTGTGGTGTGTTCTCTCTGTGTCTGCGTGGGTTTCCTCTGGGTGACTGTCTGTGAGGAGTGTGGTGTGTTCTCTCTGTGTCTGCGTGGGTTTCCTCCGGGTGACTGTCTGTGAGGAGTGTGGTGTGTTCTTTCTGTGTCTGCGTGGGTTTCCTCCGGGTGACTGTCTGTGAGGAGTGTGGTGTGTTCTCTCTGTGTCTTCGTGGGTTTCCTCCGGGTGTCTGTCTGAGAGGAGTGTGGTGTGTTCTCCCTGTGTCTGCGTGGGTTTCCTCCGGGTGCTCCGGTTTCCTCCCACAGTCCAAAAACACACGTTGGTAGGTGGATTGGCAACTCAAAAGTGTCCATAGGTGTGAGTGTGTGTGTTGTCCTGTGAAGGACTGGCGCCCCCTCCAGGGTGTATTCCCGCCTTGCGCCCAATGATTCCGCGACCCTGAACTGTATAAGGGTTACAGATAATGAATGAATGAATTTTTTTTTGTCATTCTAATGTTCTCATTGCCAGCCTGTTTGCTAGGTCCCACAAACTGCCCCAACTGTGAGTCAAACTGCTGCTAACACAATGGCTCCAGAGCTCAACACGCTTGGAGGAGAACACTAACTGCTCAGATCTTTTTTGCCCCAAACAGACCCCATGTTTCCTGCTAGTGTTGTGTTGGTGTAATGAGTGGAGGGTGAGGACAAATACCCCAGTCATCACCACAAGAGAACATTCACTCTCCTGAGGGAACGTTGTAAAGTTCTGAGGGTTCTCCGACTTCTTCACGAATCTCAGCCCAGAATACGGTTCTTTACAGAACCAGCTTCGGCTCTGCTTCTGCATCAAAGAACCTATTGTGGCCGCTTCTGTCCTTAAGAGTGGACTCAGCCGTTCCCTGCTGGATAAAAGGAAAAAGAACCATTCCTGCTCCTGCTGAGAGGAATTTTTCCCCTTGGATCCTGTGGAATTCCTCCTCTTTCTCTGCTGTAGTGAAGCACTCATGTGTAGCAGGACGGGCATCTGGCGCCCATTCCTCTTCCACTCCGGAGACTTCTATTCCTGAGCAGCTGGAGGACTAACACACTCTGTCTCTCACTCTCTCTCTCTCTCTCTCACACACACACACACACACAGACTTAACCAGACCGCTTTTATTCAGCCCGATCTCGTGTGCTCCATGTGCCCCCTACTGGTGAAAAGGTGTCAGTACTGCTCTGCGGGGTAGGGCTATAAATATTTAATATTTCATTAAAGTGGTGCCTCAGTTCTGTACTTCATCTACATGAGGAACAGCCTCTCTGTCTGTCTCTCTAAAGCCTTCCCATCACAGCGGTCTGTGCCAACCCCACCACAGAGCAGAGAAAACTCACGAGGTGCACAGTCTGTGTTTACAGTGTGTGAGTGTGTGTGGGTAACTGGGTGAACGTGTCAAACTGTTCACAGCTGTGAGTGTGTGAGTGACTGAGTGAGTGTGTGACTACCACAGAAAATGTGTTCATATTCATGTGACCATATTGTCAGGCCAGCCGTTTGGCTCCGCCCCTTCACTCTGAAGTTATAAGAGTTGCTTCACCTTGGACAAGGCAAACAATACAAGCCAGCCAATCAGAACTGAGATCATTTACATATAGGCACAGTTACACAAGCGTTGTGCAGAAGTGGATTAGGGTCATTGTGGGACACAAACACAAAAATCTAAAACACAAGGACGATGCAGGGTATGGGCCCTTTAATGGAAGTACGCTTATTAGAGCCCCTCCCTGATAAGGAAGCCCCCCCCCCCCCAGACTCTGAGATCCTAATGACAGGATTTTGATGCTGCTCACACGGTGCTGTTAATGCCTGTTAGCGGCTGCATGCAGGCGTGACTGTGGGGGGCTGAAGAAGCCCCCCTACACCCACACACACACTCTTTAATTACACTCTCACATGCCAATCAGCCCAGCAGGTCCTGATCAGACTGACGAGGGGTGTAAAGCCCCCCCCAGCACTGGTTCTGTAGGGCAGTGGAACTGTGTTCTCTGGAGCGGTGGATTGGTGTCACTTAAAAGTAAATATTGAAGTAACACTTAGTAGAACCTCCTTAAACACCTGGAGAGGGACAGCTGAGAGGAACCAAGTCTCAAACGGAGGAGTCCTCTAAAGCAGGAGGGGGAACCACAGAGAGAAATCAAGACTGGACCCTGGCACCCAAAAGGCACTCGAACAAAATGGTGCTTTTCTACAACATGAAACCAGCTCTACTCAACTCTATTGGATTCGCTGTTTCTCACTTTACAGTTGCTCCGCCCACTCGTCTGAGTCTGTCCAATCATAGCGCGATGGAACCCCGTTTCTGTGAGAGTGCAAAGACGAAGTTAAATGCAGAAAAACAGACACAACGAGTGCTGAGAAATAAGAGCAGTGAGTAAAAACGGATAAAACGAGAACAGAGAAGACCACTGCTGTGTGCTCGGGGTCGGGGTGAACAGCGAGCGGCTCGTTATCATTTAAAGGAACAGGCGCTGAAAGCGGGCGTTCTGAACAGGGCTGTTTACACAGGGGGAGAACGCTGCTGTGGGGTTTGATCCTTGTGGTGTTTAAATCCTTAATAGGGACATTGTGAAATCATTAACTTTACAGATTAGACATTAGACATTAACTACTACACACTACAGTGTATCTGCTGTGGGTTTCGTGCCTCGTGTGTTTTGCAGTTAAGAGAGTAAGGAACTGATAGGGACATCCAAGTATGGACAATATTAAATATGCAATGTGTTTATTTATTTATGTTTTAATATGAGGCACTGCAGACTCTTTCCTTCTGTCCAAGGTCTGTTTATGAATTTTAGAATGAGTTTGCTTCAAACCCATTTGAGTGTGTGTGTGTGTTGGGGGGGGGGGGGGGGGACTGCTGCTGAGTGGCTCCCTGAAATCCCTGATTGTGATTTTTAAGGTGGACAGGCGTGACTGATGTTGGAGCTGAGCTGCAGGGCTCCAGCCTGACTCTCTTCACAATGGCAATCACCGAGCAGTGTCGAGTTACGACTCAAGAGGCCCAAACAGAGGCCCAGACAGGGCTTAGGCAGAGTGGACCCCCGGGGTCAGGAGGGTCTAGCAACAGAACAGCAGCAGAAGAGCTGGACACACTCAGGAAAACACATCCAACCCTTCAGAAAAACAAAAAGAGGCTATTATTATTCTCCTCCTCATCACAGAATACCTTCCCAGTCAGAGCCATGATGTTGTTATAAGAGAAACACCACACTGCACAGTGCTCTGATCTGATCATATCATGATAAAGATGCTCCAGAAAGAGCTCAGAGCCTCAAATAAAGTGCTACTGCAGTGCAGTGTTTCTGGAAGGTCATTTAAAGAGTGTTCTAGGAGTAAATAAAAGGAAATAGAAACAGGAAAGTGCTCCGTTTGTGTTCAGAGCTACTTTACTCCTCTGTTCATGAGCTCAGCAGAAGGGCTCAGAACTCTGCAACATTTACACAAGTCTATCATATCTCACTCTGATCTGAACCCCCTGTAAACAATGAATACACCCTGACACTATCTCTTTACCCCTGTGTTCAGCCACAGCGACACTGGAACTCGGTGTGTTGTTACCGTTGTTTTTTTCCTCTGGCCTGTAGAGCATCTGGAGCTCATTGGTGCGTGCCCTCAGACCGGGAGTGGGCTATATAGCCGAGGGGCGAGTCAGTGTTCAGCCTGAGAAGGTCAGTGTGTGTAGGCTTTACCAGCGAGAGGTGGTTTAATGGACAGCAGCGGTTTAATGGAGAGGGGTGGTGGGGGTGGGGGGGTGACTTACTGAATGGCTCTGAGAGGCCCAGCTGCACCCACATCAGGCCCCATAATCCCCTCTCTCCCTCTCTCTCTCTCTCTCTCTCTGTCTCTCTCTCATTCTCTCTTACTCCCCCATATCCCATATCTCTAGCGAGTAGGAGGACTCTCTCTCTCTCTCTTGTTCTCTCTCTTGCTCCCAGGCCATGCTCCATCAACCAGCGAAGTGAACACGGACACAAAACAAACCCAGTGCTGTTGTTGTTAAAGGTGCACCAGGAGAATAAAAGCTCTTTGAAGCTCTGACCACAAGTTGGAACTCACTTGTCCACATTACTCACCACCATAATGTTCACAGACACTGTCCAAATACCTCTGACTTCCACTCCACGGGCCAGTGCTTCCCGGTCCAGTTGTGGGAACCCACTGACCTCTGACTCTGGTCATCAGAGCACTGTTTGTCACCATCAGAACCGTACTATATTTAAACTATGCTCCATGGTCAAACGTTTGCAGCTCTTCCAACAGCTCTTCTGAAATGGAAGGCAGTAAAAGTGATAAACCTTTATGAACTCTGCTGTGTGTATCTGATGTTACCCTCGAGAGCATTGGCATTAGGCCCTGGGGTTTACTTTATTAGTTCTGCTTCACGAGCACCACTCCATGTCCTCTCAGAAGCACTGGATAAGACCAAACTCTCTGGAGCTCAAAGCTCTAGACTATAGTTGGCATTGAGCATGCTGAAATTAGGCTCATGCAGCTGCTGCACAGCGTCTCATTCTTTTTGCCAGTGCTTTACTCAGGTTCCTACAGCCTCTGTGAACATCTGTATCGTTATTTGAGCCACCTTAAAATAACTGAAGTGTGTTCACACACTTTTGAATAAATACTATAATCCATCGTTTGTCTCAGTCAGACTCTCCATTCATTCATTCATTATCTGTAACCCTTATCCAGTTCAGGGTCACGGTGGGTCCGGAGCCTACCTGGAATCATTGGGCGAAAGGCAGGAACACACCCTGGAGGGTGCGCCAGTCCTTCACTGGGCAACACAGACACACGCACTCACACCTACAGACACATTTGAGTCACCAATCCACCTACAAACATGTGTTTTTGGAGGACACCGGAGCACCCGGAGGAAACCCACACAGACACAGGGAGAACACACCACACTCCTCACAGACAGTCACCCAGAGGAAACCCACACAGACACAGAGAGAACACACCACACTCCTCACAGACAGTCACACGGAGGAAACCCACACAGACACAGGGAGAACATACCACACTCCTCACAGACAGTAACCCGGGGGAAACCCACGCAGACACAGAGAGAACACACCACACTCCTCACAGACAGTCACATGGAGGAAACCCACGCAGACACAGGGAGAACACACCACACTCCTCACAGACAGTAACCCGGGGGAAACCCACGCAGACACAGAGAGAACACATCACACTCCACACAGACAGTAACCCGGGGGAAACCCACGCAGACACAAAGAGAACACACCACACTCCTCACAGACAGTCACCCGGAGGAAACCCACGCAGACACAGGGAGAACACATCACACTCCTCACAGACAGTAACCCGGGGGAAACCCACGCAGACACAAAGAGAACACACCACACTCCTCACAGACAGTCACCCGGAGGAAACCCACGCAGACACAGAGAAAACACACCACACTCCTCACAGACAGTCACCCGGAGCGGGAATCGAACCCACAACCTCCAGGCCCCTGGAGCTGTGTGACTGCGACACTACCTGCTGTGACACCGTGCCGCCCCAGACGGTCCATATTTTCTTTATTTTCTATTATTTGAAAATTTTAAATTCAGTGTGGATTGCGTGACAAAAATCTGCAGAAATGTCAGGATGTTTTGTAAGTCAAACATAACCAACAATCTGTGATTTTTTAATTCTACTGAGATTTTATTTAACTGAAAAACACAAAGAAATATTCTACTGCAGCATGTGCAGAATGAGGCCTGGTGTTCTCTTGCTGAAATAACCATGGACTTCCTGGGAAGGTAAATCTCGTTGATGGCAGCATGTGTCTTTCTAAAATTTAAGCAAAAACCTCCACATCAATGGTACATTCACATGCATTTGAATTCAGTGCAGTGCCAGTGCTGAGGGCTCTAAGGGCAACTTTCAAAATTACATTTAGCTGCAAGGACATTTCTAGTGCTTACATTCACATGGTTATGGTTTAAGTTTTCAAAATATTGACTTTTATTTTGCTCCTTTCCCAACATTATTGGAGGCTCGTTTAGGCACCAGATAAAAAGGGTTTTTTAATCTACTAAGTTACTGTTGTGTTGTTTAGTATTAGCACTAAATCTTTCCTTGTGCTTTTGTCATTTAAATAAACGTCAAGAGAATTAACATCCCAGAACCTTATTTTATGGCATTTTACACATTGTCCCAAATTTTCCAGAAACAATGCTGTATATGACTTGGGTTCATAGCATCAGTTATTTTTTGTTGCAAAAAGCGCAGGACTGATACTGGGTTAATCACAGAGAGTATGAAACCCGAGAGCGGAGCAGATAAAAACCTGAACTGAACTCAACCTGCAGCACCACAGACTGAGGGGAGCTCCAGATGAACTCTCCTCACTGATGTCATACTGACATCTACAGGCCACTGTAGGAGGCATGGACCTGTGCTCTTTGAAACGCTGAAGCGATATTAGCGACCTCCAGTGGACACTAGAGCATTGCATGAGATGCACACCACAAGAGTGGCGTGATGTTTTTGTCTGTTTTACTGTGTGTATAGAGCAGTACAGAGTGGAGACGAAATAATGATAATAATGAACTAATGAATGAGTGAGTGAGTGATTTTAATTGACCTTATACTGATGAGTACGTGAATACGGATAGGAGTACATGAATGAGTGTGTGAAGGAGTGAGTAATAAATGAGTGAGTGAGTGAGTGAGGGAGTAGTGAGTAAGTGAATGAATGAGAATGGATAGAAGCACATAAATAAATGAGTGAGTGAGTGAGTGAGTGAGTGAGAGAGAATGGATGTGAGTGAGAATAGATGTGAGTGAGTAAGTGAATATGGATTGGAGTAAATGAATGAGTGTGTGAGGGAGTGAGTGAGCAATGAATGAGTGAGTGAGTGAATGAGAATTGATGTGAGTAAGTGAATATGGATCGGAGTAAATGAATGAGTGTGTGAGGGAGTGAGTGAGTGAGCAATGAACAAGGTGAGTGAGTGAGAATGAATACGAGTACATGAATGAGTGTGTGAAGGAGTGAGTAATGAATGAATGAGTGAGTGAGTGAGTGAGTGAGTGAGTGAGTGAGTGAGTGAGAATGGATGTGAGTAAGTGAATATGGATAGGAGTAAATGGATGAGTGTGTGAGGGAGTGAGTAATGAATGAGTGAGTGAGTGAGTGAGTGAGTGAGTGAGAATGGATGTGAGTATGTGAATATGGATAGGAGTAAATGGATGAGTGTGTGAGGGAGTGAGTAATGAATGACTGAGTGAGTGAGTGAGTGAGTGAGTAAGTGAGTGAATGAGTGAGAATGGATGTGAGTAAGTGAATATGAATAAGAGTAAATGGATGAGTGTGTGAGGGAGTGAGTAATGAATGAGTGAGTGAGTGAGTGAGTAAGTGAGTGAATGAGTGAGTGAGTGAGAATGGATGTGAGTAAGTGAATATGGATAAGAGTAAATGGATGAGTGTGTGAGGGAGTGAGTAATGAATGAATGAGTAAGTGAGTGAGTGAGTGAGTGAGTGAATGAGTGAGTGAGTGAGAATGGATGTGAGTAAGTGAATATGGATAGGAGTAAATGGATGAGTGTGTGAGGGAGTGAGTGAGAATGGATAGGAGCACATGAATGAGTGAATGAATGAGTGAGTGATAGTATGGACATGGGTATTGCTGTAAGTGAATGAGTGAATAAATGAGATACAAACCAGTTCCATGAGATGTTCCACATGTAACAAAAGACTGGAAAAGCAGATGGGACAAAAAATCAATGACAACAAACCCCTAATTCGTGCTTTGTTTTCATTTTTCATTTAACTTTATCTCACCCATGGTCGTGACCTTTGGATAATGAAAAATCATGGACACAAGCAGCCAACACGAGGAGAGGAGCTCAGTGATCCAGGGGAAGCTCTGAGTCGAGCTGCTGCTCCTTGATGTTGAGAGGAGGTGGTTGAGGTGGTTGGGGCGTCTGATAAGGAAGCCCCCCGTATGCCTCCCACTGGAGGTGTACCAGGCACCGCAAACACTGGAGGCCCCAGGATAGACCCCGGACAAACTGAAGGGATTATATGTCCCAGCTGGCCTGGGAATGCCTACAGATCCCTGGGAATTGGAAATTATGGGGGCCAGAGTTTGCCTGCCCTTTTGCCACCGAGACCCTGAAATACATTAAACGGAAAAAATATGACGATGATGATGATGATGATGATGATGCAGGACAGTGGGGCTGTAAGGGGTTTGTTCCTATCACCTGTGTACTTTCCCCCAGTATGTTAACTTCAGTGAATAGACTGCTACAGTTTACCGCAAATTACAGAGGTGTGTTCTCTGTGAATGAGGCTTTCTCTAGTTTTCACACTGAAAGTCATTAAAACATTTGACCGGAGCTTTTGCAACTAACAGTACAGTATTTGCATTTCCCACAGCTGTAAATTCACGTGGATCATGTGCAGTGGCGGCTTGTTGTCGGTAGGGGGCAGAAGGTGAGCGTGGCTGTAAAGGAATGTTAATATTTTCCCACCCGTTTTCACGCAGACCACGCCCCCTTGTCTCTCATTGGCCACTTAGTTCAAAATCATCTTGTCTACCAATCCCTAGATAAATATAATAGAGATTAAATCTAATACTTCACTGAAAACAACAAATAATTCAGATTAGAATCGACCAGTTTTATATTTAAAATCTTTAGAGTGTCTGTAGAGAGGCGTCCTGAAATAAAGTACACTGAACATTAAATTTGAGAATTCACTCCTGGTGTATTTAGGGTGGATTTATTTCCTCTAAAGCAAAACTGTCCACAGGTGTGTGTGTGTGTGTGTGTGTGTGTGTGTGTGTGTGTGTGATTGGGTGAGTTTGTGAAACTGTCCACAGGTGTGAGTGTGTGAGTGACTGGGTGAGTGTGTGAGTGACTGGGTGAGTGTGTGAAACTATCCACAGGTGTGAGTGTGTGAGTGACTGGGTGAGTGTGTGAAACTGTCCACAGGTGTGAGTGTGTGAGTGACTGGGTGAGTGTGTGAAACTCTCCACAGGTGTGAGTGACTGGGTGAGTGTGTGAAACTATCCACAGGTGTGAGTGTGTGAATGACTGGGTGAGTGTGAAACTATCCACAGGTGTGAGTGTGTGAGTGACTGGGTGAGTGTGAGAAACTCTCCACAGGTGTGAGTGTGTGAGTGACTGGGTGAGTGTGTGAAACTCTGTCCACATGTGTGAGTGACTGGGTGAGTGTGTGAAACTATCCACAGGTGTGAGTGTGTGAGTGACTGGCTGAGTGTGTGAAACTATCCACAGGTGTGAGTGTGTGAGTGACTGGGTGAGTGTGTGAAACTATCCACAGGTGTGAGTGTGTGAGTGACTGGGTGAGTGTGAGAAACTCTCCACAGGTGTGAGTGACTGGGTGAGTGTGTGAAACTATCCACAGGTGTGAGTGTGTGAGTGACTGGGTGAGTGTGTGAAACTATCCACAGGTGTGAGTGTGTGAGTGACTGGGTGAGTGTGTGAAACTATCCACAGGTGTGAGTGTGTGAGTGACTGGGTGAGTGTGAGAAACTCTCCACAGGTGTGAGTGTGTGAGTGACTGGGTGAGTGTGTGAAACTCTCCACAGGTGTGAGTGTGTGAGTGACTGGGTGAGTGTGTGAAACTGTCCACAGGTGTGAGTGACTGGGTGAGTGTGTGACTGACTGGGTGAGTGTGTGAAACTGTACACAGGTGTAAGTGTGTGAGTGACTGGGTGAGTGTGTGAAACTATCCACAGGTGTGAGTGTGTGACTGGGTGAGTGTGTAAAACTCTCCACAGATGTGAGTGACTGGGTGAGTGACAGGGTGAGTGTGTGAAACTATCCACAGGTGTGAGTGACTGGGTGAGTGTGTGAGTGACTGGGTGAGTGTGTGAAACTGTCCACAGGTGTTAGTGTGTGAGTGACTGGGTGAGTGTGTGAAACTGTCCACAGGTGTGAGTGTGTGAGTGACTGGGTGAGTGTGTGAAACTGTCCACAGCTGTGAGTGTGTGAGTGACTGGGTGAGTGTGTGAAACTGTCCACAGGTGTGAGTGTGTGAGTGACTGGGTGAGTGTGTGAAACTGTCCACAGGTGTGAGTGTGTGAGTGACTGGGTGAGTGTGTGAAACTGTCCACAGGTGTGAGTGTGTGAGTGACTGGGTGAGTGTGTGAGTGACTAGGTGAGTGTGTGAAACTCTCCACAGGTGTGAGTGTGTGAGTGACTGGGTGAGTGTGTGAAACTGTACACAGGTGTGAGTGTGTGAGTGACTGGGTGAGTGTGTGAGTGACTAGGTGAGTGTGTGAAACTCTCCACAGGTGTGAGTGTGTGAGTGACTGGGTGAGTGTGTGAAACTGTACACAGGTGTGAGTGTGTGAGTGACTGGGTGAGTGTGTGAAACTGTACACAGGTGTGAGTGTGTGAGTGACTGGGTGAGTGTGTGAAACTGTACACAGGTGTGAGTGTGTGAGTGACTAGGTGAGTGTGTGAAACTGTCCACAGGTGTGAGTGTTTGAGTGACTGGGTGAGTGTGTGAGTGACTGGGTGAGTGTGTGAAACTGTACACAAGTGTGAGTGTGTGAGTGACTGGGTGAGTGTGTGAAACTGTACACAGGTGTGAGTGTGTGAGTGACTAGGTGAGTGTGTGAAACTGTCCACAGGTGTGAGTGTGTGAGTGACTGGGTGAGTGTGTGAGTGACTAGGTGAGTGTGTGAAACTGTACACAGGTGTGAGTGTGTGAGTGACTGGGTGAGTGTGTGAAACTGTACACAGGTGTGAGTGTGTGAGTGACTAGGTGAGTGTGTGAAACTGTCCACAGGTGTGAGTGTGTGAGTGACTGGGTGAGTGTGTGAGTGACTAGGTGAGTGTGTGAAACTGTACACAGGTGTGAGTGTGTGAGTGACTAGGTGAGTGTGTGAAACTGTACACAGGTGTGAGTGTGTGAGTGACTGGGTGAGTGTGTGAAACACTTGTCTATGCTGTATGAAGTTTGGACTATGGCTAATAACATCAGGCAAAAATGAAAATGACTTCAAAAATCCTTTTATAACAACAAAATAAAATAAAAAATAACGGTTATTCTTTTAAGCGGAATAGTCTGCTTGAAGAAGTATAAAATAACTGACCAATAACAGCGTAGGAAGGCTGAACACTTAACAATCACAGAGCCAATGACAGCATGGGGGCCGGCCACTGGTTGTGAACGAGCCAGTCACAGCACAGGTGGGCGGATTTTATTTCCGAAAACGGGTGGACAACAAGTCGTAGCGGAGTTGACGGAGAGTCACAGCGGTGATGTCATTCAGCGAAGTTACCGTTAAAACGAGCGGCTCCGGAGGTTCCCGGCGCTGATTTCTTGCGGTCCCTACGCGCTTATTTTCGGGATAAAGTTTACGTTTTGCAGCGGAAGAGACTCTGCGAGGACTCAATGTTTCTGTACGGCGACGACTGAAGGGACGTTTTGGGAATTTAATCCGCTTTAAAGCCCCAAACCGAGGCTGCGTTTGGGAACTTTTTTTTTTTCAGCCTCAACTTTAACAACAAAATGAACCGCAGTTTTAACAAATCACAGCCTTTGCGCCACTTGGAGCTGGACGCGGTGGAGGTGAAGAGCAAGGTGAGTGGAGAGCTTTAAAATGTACGAATATCCAGCCACTGAGCAGCTTCTTTTTCCAACTGTCCCGTCCACCTTAAAATGGGCTGCAGTTACTATGCCATTTAAGGTGGAGCGGGACGTTTGAATCCGTTGCAGAAACTCGTTACAGAGGGAAGGTCCGTGTCCACTGAAAACTTAGTGCTGCCTGTTAACTACAATATTCTGTGTTTTTAGGCAGTTTTACTCTTTCTCCCCTGACTTCTCCTCTCTTCTGTTTGATTTTGTGTCTAAAAGTGTCTGAAGACTTTCCAGAACAGTCTTCAGCCCAAAATTAAAAAAAATATATAAACGAAGGGTTGTAAACACGTCAGGGGCTTCCAGAGCAGAATGAGTGCCCAGTTTACCATATATTTCCATTTTTAAAAGTGAAGTAACCCTGACTGTTCAAGCTCAATGTAGCTATAATGTAATGGAAAACACGTAAACACAAGTTACAGAGAGCGGGCTGGTGTGAACGACTAAGTTCTGCAGAGTAGTTTAGAGCGGTGGTGAATGGAACCAGACGTCTGAGGAGTGCACTCCTTTAAAAAAAAAACACCCAAAACGCCTGTCCTCTGGTTCCTACCTCCACCGCCGCACTTTTTCACAATTCCTGCTTCATGACCATGTTTACATCTCATCACAGGACATTCACAGGACGTTTAAAACCTCCTTTAAACATGTACACCTGACTGAAGCTCCTGGAAGTCTGGAATCCAGCACTGTGTTTTTTTTTATTATTATTTTATTTATTTTGACTGCACCAGCATCTGAGTTGAATCAGGTTTGTTTAAGCAGAGGAATCACAAGCCATGATGGTCCCTAGAACTGGACACTGGTGTTAAGGGCCTTTTCGCAAGCGGCCCCACGGACTACACACTTTCTGAGCAAAATAGGAGGTCTGTGCGGATTTAAAAAGGAGTTGTTTGACATGTAGCATTTGGGGAAATGTTTTTTTTTTGTAGCTTTAAATAGGCTGCTGTTTTTTTTTCTCCCTGTTTCCTCTGAGGATTTTCCATCTTAGGATATTACAGTTTACTCAGGCCAAGAATCATTTTAGACAGCTAAGTTGTTCTTTGGGGATTCGTGGTTTTCTAAAGAACCAAACTCTTTAATAATATTTTTAGTGCGTGGGTCAGAGTAGCTCAGTGTGTTGGTAAAGCCAGTGACATCCATGTACGCCTGGTGTTTGTTCTGAGGACAGCTTTAGAAATCCCATTACTGTACGAAATAATTTCTGAAATCCAATGCCCGTCTGTGGTGTTTGTAGCAAACAGAGCATAATCAGTCACGGCAGACGATGGTGCTCCAGTGTCTAATACCTGAATACTTGAAGCAACTCTCCATTGGTGTCCGCAATATCTGTGGTCAGAGGCAGTAGTTTTCCATTTCTTTTCTAAATATAGTTAAAGACAGTTCCTGGGAACCACTGTTCTCACAGACATCCTCACAGAACTCCTGCTGATGTTTGTGTCCATACACTAACCCTAACCCTAGCTCTGGCATGAATTTGGAGTCAATTCAACATTAAGTAATGTAACTGTAACAGCAGAGATAAGTCGATATTACTCGCCCGCGGAGCAGGAATAGAGCAACTTCCTCATCTCTCTTCATGCTTTTCATCGTTCTGAAGCCTCTCCACAGTCCAAAGGCAAGTTTATTTACAGAGCACCTTTCATACAGAAGTAATTCCAAGTGTTTTACAGAGCAAAGTTAAATAAAATAAATAAAAGTCCAATAAAACAGTTACATAAAAGGAGTCAAATTTAAAAACAATTTAAAATGATAAAAGAAAAGAAATAGAAGTAAAATGCTGTTACAGAAATAAAAGTGCTGAATATTTTCTTGGGCATGGCTCAGAGAGAGAAATATTGCCTGAGTCACTTCAGAGTGAGATCCTTGGTTCTTTCCCTATTTAGAGAGCTAGGGCTGTATATAAACACAGGAGCTTTTTCCAGCACAAAAAGAGAAACATTTTCTGAATTGATTTAAAAAGTGTTTATTATGTGCTGTGTTCAGAAGGTCGAGGCGTGCCTTAATCTGACCTTGAATCAGGAAGAAGTGGTTGCAGAAGGTAGATGAATGAATGGATGAATGAATGAATGTAAAGAGTGGATGTATTCAGAAGCTGAAGTCTGTGACCAAAATTACAAAGACTGCGTTAATTCTGAAAGGAAAGGTATGCATTGGAAGCTTGCGTCTCGTTTTCCTGCTGCGTGCTAGAACATTGCTGTGAACGTTTGATTGCACACAGTTTATCCCCAAGGTATAAGAAGGTGCTCCACAACACCAGGCAATGTATTTTCTCAGCACAACTGCTACATTATTTATTTATATATATATATATATATATATGTATACATTGTACATTACATTAGGCTCATGTACAGCTGCTTCAGAGTCCAGCATCAGTTCTTGAGGTCACTAATGCTCTTGTGTGTTACTGGAGCCCTAGAAGAGTACCTGGATGAGCAGGTGTCTATAAACTACACAGTGTTTGTAGGAGAAACTGAGCTGTGTGGTGTCAGACACCCGTCGCTCTCCCTGGACGGAGCCTGTGATGATGTGGCTGCGATGTGAAGGTCCTAATTGGAGGAATGCGTGGGCACAGTGCCAGGGCCATTGTCTGATGGGTGCCGTGGTGTTGAGCCGTGCTCCAATTCATAACAGAGACTGGAATTCCTGCTGCTGGTGGCAATGAAAGGAGCCACTGTCTGGCTCTCAGAAAACAAGAGGCCCCCATTAAGCTTCCCGTCCCTTACCACCACACAGACAGTGCCGTCTGAATGATGGAGAGCTGTGGATTAACCAGTTCTCTCACAGAAACTCAAAGTAAGGCAGCGCTTACAGAAGTGTGAACGACCCTGTAGTTATTCTGTGTGAAACTGACTCGACTTGTGAAGCGAGAACGGCCTTTTCTCATTGATGGAGGGCTGAACTGCAGGCATTGAATGCATTTTTGCATTTTTAAATAGTCACTTTTTTAAGCAAATTGTCTTTGAATATCGCAATGAGCACATGTTTCAAAGCATTAGGAATACAATGAAAAGCACAAAAAGGTTTACCAGGGCCTTTTCAATTCAGTTTTACATGTCGTTCTGGGTCTTAACGAAACATCTGTGGTCTGCTTTGGCCAAAATATCACAAGGATCAAATCCCACAGCCGCTTGGTTTAACCCGGCCTGTTTTGCTGTGATTGGACAGACTCATACGAGGGGGCGGGCCTTATCTAAAGTGTCTGCACTCAACATAAAATGCAGCACAAACTCAGAACAACTCGTTTTTTTTTTTTGTCCTATTTGTTTGGAACATGGGCAGCCCACAGGAAACTGACTGGGTGGTCTTGTTTCATAGTGTGTGGGTTGGTGGACTCCAGAGACCCAAATTAATACGTGCACATGCACTGAACAAGTGATATTTTTCAGAACGTTTGCTGCGGTAACAGTTTCTACTCCTCTGGGGGGGTTTAGACTAGACGAAGTGAAACATTGCTGTGAGAATTTGATGGCTGCAGCAAAAGCATTAGCAATGTCAGGTGCTGGAGTTGGATAAATTGTTCTGGATCGCAGGCACCACTCCAACTGTCTCCAAAGGTATTGTATTTTTCCACTACTCTGCAGCCCCGGAGCAGACACTTGGCTTTGGGCACTGCTGCGGAGCTTCCCACTTCTGTAGAGATTATACCAGATGTGTATGCACAGTTGAACATCTGTATCCACAGAGAATGAAAGCAGAAGAACTCACTAATTGTACCTTCTCTGTGGAATTACCAAGAGTGTGTGCTCTCTCCTAGCCACACCCAGCTCCAGATCTCTCCATCAGCAGTTTCGTTTTGGTCACAGGTCGGCCCGAGGGGATGGGGGGCGGGGTTGTTTCTGGAACATTGCAGTAAGATCGGGGAGGATGTGTTACTCAGCGCACATTCAGATCCGCCGCTGTGACATCACTAATCTCTGCATATCACTCTCAGCTCCTTCTGTAATATCACAGGACGTCGTCACAGGGTTCCTGTTCTCTGTCTCCAGGAAGGCTCTTGTTTTTTTTGAGGCACTGGTGTCCAGATAAGCTGGAAACTGCAGGCCAGGAGATGTGGAACTGCTTTGTTTTGGCTGTCGTCTAAATAACTGTACATCTCTATAATGGTAGCTTTAAGGAAGAAGGCAAACACATTCTTAAATTTGAATGCAATTATTGTGTTGAGAGTTTCTTTAATATAAAACGCTTGTTGTGAAATTGTGGCACAGTGTGCAGTGAAGCTGACGTGCATGGCTTATTTAGTATAGTCCCGTTTTACTTTGTATTTTTCTTCAGTATTAAATGGGGATCAGGATTTTAACTGCATTAGTTTTACAATATTATAATCAGTCGCAATTACGTAAGACCCAGTAGAATCTGTTCATTCCCGATTAAAAATTAAGTATTGGTTTATGATGTGATTGTGATCATTTCTTTAAATTAAACTTGAATTAAATTAATTGAATTGAATTAAATTGAATTACCGCCCTGTGAAGGACTGGCGCCCCCTCCAGGGTGTATTCCCGCCTTGCGCCCAATGATTCCAGGTAGACTCTGGACCCACCGCGACCCTGAACTGGATAAGGGTTACAGACAATGAATGAATGAATTTAATTACCACACTGGAAGAAGTATACGTCTAACAACAGAAGATGTGATGCCATTATTTGGCAGATATTTGCGTTAAAACATTGGGAACACTTGTCGATTTTGATTTATTTTGTGTGATACTGAACTCGGGTGTTATCTGAAGGGTTCAGCAAGGTTTAAATAGAAAACACAACACAGAAATGTGATAAAACAACGAAACTCTCTTATCAGACCTCCCTGAGAACAGCCCTCTGTTACCGGTGAACACAGCCTTGTTTACATTAATATGGAAACGCCAACAGCCTTGAGACAGAGAGGTTGCGTTGTTTTTTAACGTTTTACTCTGAATTTTGGCAGTGATTTCACAGATCTTTGTGTTACTGAGGTTTTGATTCCTGTATTTGATTTATCAGCCCTTTTAGAAGGAGCTCTGGGTTTAATCCTATGAGGTTCAGAATGAGTGAGAGATTGCTCAGACTCTGTGATTGGTCAAAAACAGCAGACCTTTATTAGACTTGGGGAAGTTATTCATTAAAGAAACCATTTCTACACTTACACTGTGGGCCCTGAGAAGCCAGATTGAATTCATTAGACAGAAAACTCTTGTATTATAAATAGTAATTTATTAAATAAAATGTTGCTGTCAGACTATGGCTTTGAAACCAATGTTTGATGAAGAGGAATACAGTACAGTTTCCATATTCCAGAAGAGCGGGTGGTTTAGTCGACGTTGGGTTACTGTGCTACAATATCTGCTTTTAATGTATTTAACAGTTACTGATATATTTCTCCATAATGTTAATCAGGATACAGTCAGTCCAGTGTGAACAGACCTGCCCATGACTTCCACATGTTAACAGCATGACCTCCCTCAGCAGGAGAACACCTCTGTGCTGTTTCAGGAATGGGTTGATGTGGATATATGGCTTTTATATTGAATTATCTGCTGATATCAATTTGAATGTACTTTGATGCTAATATACCATCTATGAGTTTAATAAATTCAAACAGTATTCAGTATCTGATAACTTTTGTTTGGACTTGGTTATATCCATATTTGCAAATACGCACTTATTCATACAGCAACGTAGGAACCTTCTGAGATAATCAAGCTCATTATGAGTTCATTGTAGGGGTTTCCGCCGCTTACTATCAATAGAAAACAGTGATGTCCTTCTAGCTTTTACCAGATATGCCCCCCCCCCCCCCTGCTGTTATCACCAGACCTTTATCTGCTGTCCCACGAGATACCCTCGCCGATAAAAAGTTAACGTTGAAACCCGATCAGACTGAAACCGCAGGCTGTTCTACATCAGGAAGGAGAAGGTTTCCCAATGACAACAGCCCAGGCAAGAACATCTCTAACGTCAGACCTCAACCTGCCTGGACTTGCGAAGGATCTGGGCTGATGTAAACAGTGCAGTTTTACTCTAGTGTTGATGAAGACGTGAGGGTGTTTCCTAAAGCAGGGTTTCTCAGTTTAGATCGAGAGTTTAAAACAGACACGATGAGTAACCGGACTGTCCTTAAACCCCCCAGTGTGTTGGACATGTTCTGAGAAGGTTAAGCAAGGGACATATCTCAGTTTAGATGGATGACTTAAGTCAGATGTAGCCTGATAAGTAGCTGGAATGTCTGCTATTTCTCATTAGAGTTGAATGACTTTGCGACTTTGGAATTATTGTGAATAATAGTAAAAGGTGGTGAGGTACTGAGGACGACAGGTTACAGTGTGTCCTACTGCTCTCTCAGTAAGACACAGAAGCTGATGGAACTTCATGCAGCATTACAGTAGTACACTTGACGCCACCCGTACGACCGCTGACGTCAAACAGAGAACTGGGCTTTGTGCTCAGATAAAGATCCGTTTAAAATGTCTCGATCAGCTCTGATACAGGTTCTTTAGATCAGATCAGGACATCTAAATATGAAATCGGATTTTCAGCATTTACTCTGTTCTTTATTACAGCCTTCATTCTTTTCAGGAGACTTGTGTTCACTTTCCCCAAAGACGTTTATGGGGATTTTGTTCTGTACCTCTTCCCAAAGTCTTAATCCAGCTACATATTTAGACTCCTCAGTCCATAAAACCTTACCGTGTATCTATCTCACATGGCCATGTTGTGTCTCCAGCTCCACGTCCTTTCAGACCCATGGTGTTGAGACGTCTTCAAGCGGTGGGAGGATGGACGCAGACAACTGTGGATTGTTTTTAATTCTGAAGAGAAATTTGAGTTCGAGTTTCTCTCAAAGTTTAAACTTCACAACTACTTTGTCTTTTTGTAATATGCCCTTATTGTTTACGCTTTTGAAAATAAGGGAATATTTGATTGTACGTGGTTTATTTGGTTTAGTTTTGGGCTTTATTTTTTCCTACTGGTGAAAATGGTAAAGGAGAGGTTAGACTTATTTGTTGGAATTCCCCCTGGTTTGTTCAGTTAGGATGTGTACTGTGAACTGCTGTGTGTGTGTGTACGTGCGTGCGTGTGTAGGGGTGGTCACAGGTTGTGCAAACACACCCTGTAGTACTGTCAGAGTTTACTCACGGCAGCGTACCGAAACCTCCAGCACTGTTCTGCACCCAGCTGAGATGAACCCCTGACCTGTTATATTTGTGCTACAAATACAGACCAGTCCATACTGCAGTCTGAATTTCTACTTTTGTTGTTGTTGTTGTTGTTTTGGTTCCCATGTGTTTTTATTTATTTAAGAAACCAGGAGAGACAGATTTTGTTGGACCACATATGTTTACATAATTGAATAAATACAGCCACGCAAATTAAAACTCAGGATGTGTGAACTATATCCTGGAACCCGTATAATGTACAATAAGCCCAAAAAGACTGGTTCCAGGAGCTTATAGTATGGCGTAGTATTCGTCCTGCACATATTCTCTCATGCACTCTGAAGGAACACTAGTGACAAGGAGAACTACCTTTTTTAATAGTTAAGCCAAAGCAGAGAAATAATTTAAGCAGACAGTCGTGACACAACATTATCCTCCAAGAACCTGTTCCGCTCTCAGAGCACCGTGACCGCGGGGTCAGATTATTTCCACCTGTAAATGGGGAAAATGACTGTAGCCTCTTACACAGGGAAACAAAAGACGAGTGAAATAACATAATCACTGAAGCTTGTTTATGATCTGGGTATGAATCACACTGATTTAGAGCAGGGAAACGCACGGGTGTTTGACGAGCTCACAGTTTTCCATTAGATCTTGTGATAAAAATGCTTTTGTCTTTTCTACTGCGTGATGTTTTATTTTATTTTATTTATTTTCTCTCCCCCCTCTCTCCAAACCCCACGATGCAAAGAGGTGGTGGGCCTCTGTGCTTCTGAGTGCTGTGAGACTCTCTCCAGCGCAGTGAGGAGCTGTGTATGAGAGAAATGTGTCCATCTTACCCTTTGTTTACATTAGTGCTGCGCTCTGAAACCAGAAAATGACTCCTGTGATGGAAAAATGCAGACTAACACTGTAACGAGTGATGTATCGTGTGGATCAATCTTCTAGCAAACCTGTGGGTATTTCTCTGAACGGCAACCACCTCAACTTCTTACTGAGAAACCGATCAGTGGAGAACTGTGTGTTCCAGTGTGGGATCACACACCTGCCGCAGCTCTCCTGGGCTCCACCCCCCCAGGCCATGTGTTCATATTTCATACAGTAATAATCACAGGCTGCTGCTGGCTGCTGTAGCTTCTCCTGCTGTGAACGTAATTACAGCGGAGCACTGAACTGGGGGCCATCAGAGAGCTGTCTTATTGAGACAAAGCGAGGCCTGTGTTTTTCCTGGGCTGCCCACACGCCCCGCTCCACAGCCAGCTTCAGCAGAGCCGTCACGTGACCGCGTCCATGTCCTCAGCTTGACCTCAGCCGCTGATGGTTTTCCATGGTCATGAAAATCATCCGAGCAGACGGGACAGTTGTGTTTACTAACATTGGCAGAGTTGGAGGATTTAGCTGGTGGTGATGTTTGGTTTGTTTGTTTTTGAATGTGGGCAGAAAGCATGTAAGGCCTCAACTTAAAGGAGTTGTTTGGCAAACGCTACCAACCCTCACCCTGAACGTAGACGGTCAGCAGAGACATGTCCAGAGTCTGAAGTACTTTTCTTTAGTTTCACATTGGAACCCAGTGAACACGTGATGGCAGCTTTGCTGTGTTGAATTGTTAAGTCACCTCCTAATAGACTTGCTTATGTGCTAAACACTTTAAAGGCTAAGCACCACTTGATGGACCTCCATCAATATTTCACATTACTGACATATATAAGTAAGAATTAAAATGAAAATAGCAGCTTAATTTGCTTTAAAACTGACAATTTTATTAAATTGACGGAAAAACCCGAGCTCGCTACGGAAATTCTTGAACGCGACCGTGACGTCACTGGTGGACAACAGCTGAACAACGCCGTGGTAAAACACCGTTATGACCGACTGTTATGACAGTATCTAGCTAAATAACCAACATTATTCATGACAATAGCCTAGCAATAAGCTAAACTCAAATGTAGAGGTACCGTTATTCTTGTAAATGTGATCGAAGTCGAACTCGAATTCATCCGACACTATAAACCTCCGTAATGCAGCTACGTAGCCGAGTATAATCTGAGACACCGAGTTTAGCGAGTCAAGCTAACGTTAACTAACACCAACTAAAACAGGCGAAGTGAGTGTCCTTACCCTGTTTACCTCCATGTTACAGAGGCTCTTGAACACCTTTCGTTGGTGTCCTTACATGCCCATATTGTTGGAAAAGCGCCAGTGAAATGAGCTACAGATAACGGAGTGAGCGGATGGTCCTTTCCAAAGTGTCCGTTTAAAGTGGACAAATTTAGTCCGTTTTCTGGATATTTTGGGATCTTTGGGCCATTTGTTCACAGATGTCCCACTGTACATTGAATGATTGCAGCCAAAAACAACACACCTTTTCGTCATTTTGCATTAAATTAAGTGCCGCTTCTAGAGTGTTGTCCACCATCTACGTCACAGGCAAGACGCCTATTAGAGTTTCCCAACACCGTTGGGGGGGGGGGGGGGCAACGGTCTTTTAAACCTTATTCCTTCAATTAGTAAGAAATAACATGTTTTCTGACGATCAATAAACACAAGTTAGGAACTCAAACTCCACTGTATTTATTTGTTTGACACTTTCATATCGCTGGGGCTTAGCCTTTAACTCACTCACAACACATACTGCTGTTTATCACATACTCGCTCACATTTAGGAACTGTGCTATCTTGCTTTGCAACAAAGGCTATCCATGAACGAGGAAATCCATTAAAAGCTAGTTTCATAATGTTTTTTCCAAGAAAATAACCTTAAAAGAGCTTTAGACGTAACTCTATGCCTAATGTTCATTAAACACGGATCTATGAATATGCTGTTAGTGCTTATGTTGGGGATCACGGATAATCCATAAGTTTGATCAGTTTTAGCGCCACACGGAGCTGCAGTGAAAACATATACAGACCCAGCAGCTGTGTTTCACATGAACCGTGTGAATACAACCGTTACAGCACCGTCACTCTGGAGTCTCAGAGAGCTCTGTCTGTGTGGAGCGTGGAGTCCTTTATCGACACCGGCTAAAAGGGTAAAAAGAAATATCTTCTGTAAATCATCCTCACAGATATGGAGTTTCAATGTGGAATGGACCATGTCAAAATATATAATTCCCAAATATAAACAAATCAATACTGCAGCATGAGCTTTGGGGGGCCAACTGGGACTCGGGGATGTCCCTATATTTGCATGGCTCCGCCCACTACATGTGCTGGGGTTGTTTGGGACTGTTTTATTTCCCTAATAATATGTCTTCTAGCATTTAAAAAAAACACATGTACATTTAAGCACTGTTTTTTCACTGTAGGTGGTAGGAAATGTAGTGATGTGCAGTTTTAATCAGGGTACAAGAGCTTACATATTTGTGCAGCTGAGAAATGCACAGTTTGAATCGTCCACCACAAATTCATTCATTCATCCATTATCTGTAACCCTTATCCAGTTCAGGGTCGCAGTGGGACCAGAGCCTACCTGGAATCATTGGGCGCAAGGCGGGAACACACCCTGGAGGGGGCGCCAGTCCTTCACAGGGCAACACAGACACACACACATTCACACTTATGGACACTTTTGAGTCACCGATCCACCTACCAAGATGTGTTTTTGGACTGTGAGAACACACCACACTCCTCATAGACAGTCACCCGGAGGAAACCCACGCAGACACAGGGAGAACACACCACACTCCTCACGGACAGTCACCCGGAGGAAACCCACGCAGACACAGGGAGAACACACCACACTCCTCACAGACAGTCACCCGGAGGAAACCAACGCAGACACAGGGAGAACACACCACACTCCTCACAGACAGTCACCCGGAGGAAACCAACGCAGACACAGGGAGAACACACCACACTCCTCACAGACAGTCACCCGGAGGAAACCAACGCAGACACAGGGAGAACACACCACACTCCTCACAGACAGTCACCCGGAGGAAACCCACGCAGACACAAGGAGAACACACCACACTCCTCACAGACAGTCACCCGGAGGAAACCCACGCAGACACGGGGAGAACACACCACACTCCTCACAGACAGTCACCCGGAGGAAACCCACGCAGACACGGGGAGAACACACCACACTCCTCACAGACAGTCACCCGGAGGAAACCCACGCAGACACGGGGAGAACACACCACACTCCTCACAGACAGTCACCCGGAGGAAACCAACGCAGACACAAGGAGAACACACCACACTCCTCACAGACAGTCACCCGGAGGAAACCAACGCAGACACAAGGAGAACACACCACACTCCTCACAGACAGTCACCCGGAGGAAACCCACGCAGACACAGGGAGAACACACCACACTCCTCACAGACAGTCACCCGGAGGAAACCCACGCAGACACAGGGAGAACACACCACACTCCTCACAGACAGTCACCCGGAGCGGGAATCGAACCCACAACCTCCAGGCCCCTGGAGCTGTGTGACACTACCTGCTGCACCACCATGCCGCCTCCACCACAAATGTGTCTATTATGTAGCGATCACTGTCTTTAATATTTAGATTTGTCTAAGATATAGAAGGACGTATTAACTGTGAGGCGAGTTAACCACAGTTCCACTGTTCAGGTTTGTGAAGCTGAAGCATGGTCAGAAACTGTGATTAAACTAAGCTTGTTTTGTGAGACTGACCCCAGGCTTCCTGTCCTGTCCCGTCCTCCTGAACCTCTTGTCTTGTATGGAACAGAAACTCTGAGCCTGATGTCCCACTGCAGTGTGGTTATTGTCATTCGGAGACGTTTTTGCTGCGTCTGCAGATAGACCTTCATTGTTCATTGTGTCCTGTCCTCCTTTTCCTCCGTTTCCTTATTTCAAACAGCGGGGCCATCACGGTCTATCACAGCCTAGCAAAGCAGCACTCTGTTGTGTTTTTATAAGAGCAGATACCGGTTGGTATCGAGGCTGTGACACTCACCTTCAGTGCTTTTAGATTCTCGAAGTGTTTAAAGACTAAACAGATCAGGTGCAGACCCACTGGTTTTTGTTTGTTATTGTTTGGGGGCAGACAGACTGGGATCGGTTTGTCCACGTAGCCACAGAAATATTGTGTCTAGTTTGCAGCTGTTGGGATGGATCTGAACTCACCCTGACTTTTCCATCGGTGAAGACTTAAAACAATATTTCCCTCTTCCATTAAATGGAATGAGACCTTTTTCTCTGTCTCCACTCTGCGGTAATAACAGCCTCAGTATGTTCTCTAAAGCTTGAATGGGTTCATTGTGCAGGAGGAGAGGACGTTCAGTAAAATTGTCAGAGCTAACTAAGTGAAAATTACAGCTGACAAGTCCATGCTAATTAGAATAATTTAGGGCTGTCTGCAGCTAAGGAAACCTTCTGGTTTGATCTCCAAGTCGTTTAATAACAACAAAAAAAAGGCTACATTTGAGACAACAATTTTTTTTAGCACCTTAAATGCAAGAGTTTTAAGCTAATGTTTTGTTACACTTCATACTCCGTCCTAATTAAGTGACCAGTATGCGACATGCATTGCCAGCAGGCTTTGCAAAATCTGCCTGGTGATTTTGGGCTGTTCAGATTTAAAGGGGGTATATACTCTCCCATTTCCACAAGTGGAATCTTATACATTTGTGACCAGATTTAGTCAAAATCCCACAAGGATCAAACCCCACAGCAGCATTCTCCCCCTGTCAGCGCCTGTTCCTTTAAATGATAATGAGCCATTTTCGCTCGGTTCTCTTTCTACTTCATTCTCGTTTTCTCTGTGCTTTTATCTCTCTGTGCTCAGTTTAACCTCATCTTTGTTTTTATTTTGTTTTCTGACTTAAACTGACCTCCAAAAACAGACTGGGTGGTCTTGGTTGACAGTGTGTGGGTCGGCAGACTCCTGATGCACACACATGCACATGCACTGAACAAGCGTTTTATTTATTTGTATTTATTTATTAATTAATTTTATTTCACCCCCCAAATGTGTGATCATTTTTAAGATGAACCAGGTGCCTCATGTTATTTAATTAATGAGTTCTAAATTCTCTCCCTTTTTCTCTCTCCCTTTTTCTCTCTCTCTTTCTCTCTCTCTTTCTCTCTCTTTCTTTCTCTCTCTCTCTCTCTGTCTCTCTCTCTGTCTCTCTCTCTCTCTCTGTCTCTCTCTCTCTCTCTCTCTCTGTCTCTCTCTCTCTCTCTCTCTCTCTCTCTCTCTCTCTCTCTCTCTCAGTATGGGGCAGAGTTCCGCAGGTTCTCAGTGAACCGAGCAAAGCCAGGGAAGTTTGAGGAGTTCTTCAAGCTCATCATGCACATCCACAGCATCGCAAACATGGAGGTGATGATTGGATACGCCGACGTTCACGGAGACCTGCTGCCCATCAACAACGACGAGAACTTCAGCAAAGCCGTGTCCACTGCTCACCCACTGCTCCGAATCTTCATCCAGAGACAAGGTACTCTCTCTCTCTCTCCTCAACTCTCCGGTGCATTCACATACACTGATAAGAACCTGGTACGGAACGATGATCTTGAATCAAAGGCTAATGTAGATATTAAGAAAGTTAGGGAAGATTCTCTTCATCAAATTGCTGCATGAAATACACAGGTGTGAAGACATCTTTGGCCCTGAACTCACCACAGAGATTTTGAAGCTGTAATTTTAAGTTTTAAAAATATTCCATAGTGTTTCTTTAACGAATCAAGCTCCAGACTCGAGGGAATATTAATTCAGTTTATTCAGTGTGTTTACATCTTGGCAGAATCCCGGTAATTGGTAACAGTGAGAGCGTGGCTAAATCCTTTCAGAATCAGCCCATCTCCAGTTCACTCTCTCATCCTGTGGTCAGAATAAAGGCAGAGTAAACGTGGTCATGTGACTGGGCCTTTAGGGTTTGGAGCTGCGGTTCGTCTACGCAGTCCCCACTGTGGCCCCTGTGTGCAGATATTATGTTTTTCTGCCATTGTCACATTTTCCCTGCAGTGGGCCAGCTGTTGGCCTGACACAGCATTAGAGGGAGAGAGAGAGAGAGAGGGAGAGAGAGAGAGAGAGAGTTAGGAGGGAGAGCCAGTGAGGGCTGGAGGTGACTTCCTTCAGGAAAAGCTGGTGTGTTGACTGTGTTTCCTGTGGAGAGACTCTGCTGTTCCTCCAAAGATAAACTCTATCTCATGATTTCACGTATCTTTACAAGGAGAACTCTATCTATCCTTTTACCCAGAGGTTTTTGTGGATGTTGTATACACTCTTTGACCAAAAAATAATGCATCCACATTTGCTGCATGCTCAGGAAGATATATAAATGATTACAGGTGTGGTCCAATTAGACACTCTCAGTCCAATTAGAAGCTCTCGGTGGCTACTTTTGGGTAGTGTACCTCTTGTTGATAAGTGCCTCTACGATGCACTCAAAGACATTTTGCCCAGGTGACAGACTTTGTGAAGGGTCGGAGCTATTAAAATGAGAAAACTGGACTGCTACGGACTGGAACCTCATCATCTTTGCGATGAATCCAGGTTTTGGGACCTGACTTGGGTCGGGTTAGAGCATGAAGGCCTCTTAGTGAGCGCTTCAGTCCCGCCACACTGCCCCAGGTCCTGCTTTGAGCCATGGCATGCGACAGTTTGTCGCCCCTAGTAGTGAGATAAGGGACACTAACAGCTCAGCTGTATGTGCAGGACGTCCTGTGGCCACACGTGTTGCCTCCCGTGACAGGGTTTCCAACTGGCATTTTTCAGCAGGATAATACTCATCACGCTGCGAGGGTTTCCTGGGAATGTCTCAGACAGATGGCAACACTTTTTTTTTTTGGGCCTGCCTGGTCAGATTTATTTCCAATAGAGCATTTATGGGATTAGTGGGGACACCAGCTTCTGCAACCTAAGAGTGTGCAGGATCTACAGTCCCAGCTGTGGGCAAATGTGTTGCAGCGTGCCATACGAAACATGTAAGAGCCTATAACCAATCGTATCTCATCTTGTATCCAGGCTAGAGGCAGGCCAAAAGGGGACGAGAGCCTCCACTCAACTGAACAGTTTTCTCAAATAAATGTATACTTTCACTTTAATACATATATCATCATAACAATTCAACCTATAAAAGTTCATTCAATTCCAACCAACTAATCATTTTTTAATTGATTAGCACTGAGGATATCTGTAGGAAATGTAATGAGATAATGATAACTAATCTGTGAATAACATTCAGGCCAAATAAGGCTAATAAGCAGGGTGCTCAAAACTGTGCTAACAAGATCATGTGAAGTCTTATAGTGCATGTGTATTTCTACCCTGAGCAAATATAAACAGCAAGCTTTGAATCAGTGTGACGCAGGATGATGGAATGCCAGTCACGCCGGACCCTCGTCTCCCCCAGGACAGAGTTACGTAAAGCATGTTTTCCCGCGACAGCACAAGCTGGAGGTCTTGGTGGTCAGAGGGTTGGTATTGTTGTGCTAAAGAGGGACGTTTCTCATCGCTCGGGTTGCCATTCAGCTCCGGCGGTCTCCATTGTGAATGCAGTACAATGGGCAGCGTTCTCATGCTTCATCCACCTCTGAACCAGAGTGAGGGAGATACACGGAGCCAGAAAGGACCCACATTCCAGATACTCAGCCTTCCCGACACACTCACTCACTCACTCACCCACCCACATACACACTCCCACACACAGATGCATTTCACACAAAGCTGGGACATGGGAAACATCAAGGACAGATCAATATAGAAATTATGTTCATGCTTATATTAGGTGTACAAATAAGAGTAGCACTTTCGAATGAGACTACACTTATAAAGGTTTATAAATAGTTTACAGTCTGTTTATTAATGGTTATTAATTAGGTTGTGAATACATTAAAAAAATCATGAATAATCATTTATAACACATGGATAGAAAGGGTAACAGTGACCTATTTTTGCACCCACAGCCATCTACACTGTAAATGATCTTGACTGACCTCCATCAGTCGACATTGACTCTGTCAGCAGCACGTATTTGTTAATACGTTTAACCATTTACTTACCGTGTTAGTATGCCGTTTTAGACACTGATGATAAGATGGTGTACCTCAGCAAGTGAAAGTGAGTCAGTGTGGTGTCAGTGCCATTCTAATGCAAGTGTGGTCTGGACATTCAGACGATGTAAAAGGCTTTACAGGCCTTTCACTGTCTGTACGAACAAAGACACGACAGCTCACAAAACCTGGGCTCTCTCTAACCGTCTCTGTGCATTCCCATAGTGCCCTGCTCGAGGTGGAATAAAAGCTATGTACCCTGTCAGACACACAACGCCCGTAATGCGCTGTGTCATATCTAACAGAATGTGGCTACTGTCTCAGAACGATGAGCCACTCTTATCTCGACTCAGGTGCCCTTGGGTGTAGTGCTCTTAGGGATTAGAAACCTTCTGGAGCTGCTGTTCCTGGGTTGGACAAGCTTTATTTTAAACGGTTTCTTTGGTACGGTGCTACTGATGTGGACTGTGACACTGTGGTCAGCTTCAGCTTGTTGGCTATGACCACCCCAAAATCACCCCCATGCTTATGTTGTCTTCATTATATAAATAAAAAAAAACTACACAATGTTCAGCAAAATAAATGGCGTATAAAATGAAGTGCTCCATCTATTTTGATGTGTTTCTGCAAGAAATAATAAAGAATTTGCCACTGCAGCCTTCAGTTCTCAGTTTGGCTGAATGCTTTTGTCAAAACCGTGTTAGTTTGTCCAACCTAGCAACGGTTGCTATGAGAGACTGTATCTGTAGGCAGAGACTCGATCATTTCTAGGTCAGTTCTCAGTGACCTCTTCTGTCTTCCTGTCTTCATTCTTTGCCTCGGTAGCAAAGGCTTCCTTTATTTACCCTAAAGAAGACAAAAAAACACCAGCCCTTGAAGCAGTCTGGCCCAATTTCCTCTGAGAGTCTCCAGCAGACTCTGAGTCACGGTAGTCTAATCGTGGGGATACGCAGCAGGTTTAAGATTAGACTCTGGCTCAGACTCAGACATGCCCCTGCAGAGCCCCTCTCCCCGGGGACTTCCACTGCAGAGCACTGTAATGGGGGGGGTGGGTGAAATCCCGCTGAAGTGCACCTGTATGGGGCTTTGATGGGACGAGTGCCTCAGGATTTTTGGTAATGATTCATCTGGGTCGGGGAGGCCTGAAGAGGCTAATTTTCCATCATGGTTCCTGAAAGGATAAGGGAAAGACAGGTCAACCGTGTGTGAGGTGGTGGTGGTGGTTGATGTTGAGGGTGTGAATCACTCTTCTCAGAATGGTTCACTTCTGCTGGGAGAGATTCATTATTCTAAACTACTAGATAATTTGGTACAATGTTAAGAAAGTAAACTGATTATTTGAAGGGGCTGTATTATGAGAAAATCACTTGTTCAGTGCCTTCACACATTCATTTTTGTCTCTGGAGCTCATCAACCCACACACTGTGAAATAAAACCACAGAGTCAGCTTTCTGTGATGTGCCAAGGTCTGAAAACATGGGCTAAAAGAAGTCGTTTTGATCTTGTGCTGCGTCTTATGTAGAGTGCCGAGACTTCGGAATTGTCCCACGCTCTTGTCCGAGTCTCTCCAATTACAGTGACGGGCCCATATTTATGTGTGAGGGCAAAAACAGGGTTAAACAAAAGCACAACATGCATGGATTAGTTAAAGCACTGAGAAAACGAGAACGGTGAAGTAAGAGAACCAAGCCAAAATGGCTAAAATCCATGGCTAAAAAATGGTGCATGATCTTACTGGTCTGAGACCAGCATGTTTTATGGAATCTGATTATAATCAATTATGACGCATTGTAATATTTTATAATCTGTGCAGATACTTTCTTGAGAATGGATTTAACATGGAAATCATATGATTTTAATCATTTGAAAAACAGACTCAAAGAATATTTTCCTGTTTACAGTATGCAGCTTGTTTGAGCTGTTTGTTTTTTGACTAATGCAGAGTTCATTTTAAAACAGTGGGTTTTCTCTTAAAACTGCTCTTTATTTGTGCTGTATTTATGTTCTTCTTTGATTTTTCTAAATGGGTTTGAATGTGGAATATGCTTCTGATTTTAGTTGTCGTCGGTTCTGCTGGAAAAATGGACATGTGCTACTCATTGGAGTTTAAATTAGAGTCTGAGTTGATGGAGAACATGTGTCTCGTGTCTTTGTACGGTTTGAGCAGTGGCAGTCGGTCTGGCCGGAGGGGAAGACTTTAGATCTATGCAGATTTGCGTTAGTGAGAAATACAGTAGTGTAACAAATGTGCAGGGGGTCCAGCATCACCTTCTGCCCTAACAGACTACAGTCACTTCTCTTTTTATTTGAGGGTTATGTTCTAGAAAGTGCTGTGTAGTGGATTTCCCATAAGAAATAATAGTAAAGTGGCAGAGGTCATTCTCATCTTACTGTTGGTGTTAGTTACTGTGATGTGTGTGTTGTTGTTTTTTTTTTTTTTTTTTTTTTTTTTCCAATAGGCAATAAAATAATAGGCAAAAAAAACCAATTTAAAAGTAATGAATAATTGGGGCGGCACAGTGGCGCAGCAGGTAGTGTCGCAGTCACACAGCTCCAGGGACCTGGAGGTTGTGGGTTCGATTCCCGCTCTGGGTGACTGTCTGTGAGGAGTGTGGTGTGTTCTCTCTGTGTCTGCATGGGTTTCCTCCGAGTGCTCCGGTTTCCTCCCACAGTCCATAAACACACGTTAGTAAGTGGATTGGCGACTCAAAAGTGTCCATAGGTGTGAGTGTGTGAGTGAATGTGTGTGTTGTCCTGTGCAGGACCGGTGCCCCCTCCAGGGTGTATTCCCGCCTTGTGCCCAACGATTCCAGGTAGGCTCTGGACCCACCGTGACCCTGGACAAGGGTTACAGATAATGAATGAATGAATGAATGAATGAGGTGACTATACAATAAATCTATTATCATCAGATATCAACCCAGGAATATCGGTTATATACTGATACCAATGTGATTCTGATTTAATCGTGCATTCTTTTCTATTTTAATTTGACGTTGTTGCTTATGCATTAGGAAGATACATGTCAATCCATTCTGCAATTGTCTGTCTTTATTCATTTATTTCCATCTATTGTTTAACTTCTCTTTCTGTTCTTTGTTAAATAGTTTCTCCAAAATGACATAATATTTGGACCAAATTTAGAATGACTTCACTTTCGTTTCAAGCTGATTTAATTGTAAACAAATCACTTTGAGAAATGTGACTGCTGCACCCTTTTAAACAGTAAAAAGGGGAGGTCAGTCAGGGCCTATGAGGCTGATCATACACAGTGGGGTGTGGGTTCATCCCTGGAAGATGTCAGTGCTGTCACTTGCACAGGAAAGGTTTAAAACACAAGAACCGTGTGCAGAACCGAAGCTAAACGAAGTCCGAGGGCCCGCGTGGGCCGGGGTCATTTAGGTACGTGTGTGTTGTTTGGTCTGCGGTCATGCCTGGGAAAACGGGGATCTCCGATTACACACAAAACACCCCAGCCTGTGATTTCAGATCTCTGAGTAGTGTTTAAGAACAATGCAGGCAATTTAGCGCCTGCCGTTTTTAGCTCCACTCCAGCTGAGGGTAAAGTGGAGTTCCCCTCCTGTCGGTTCAGGGTTAGATCCAGCGCGAAGGGGTGTGAAAAAGTGTGAAAACACTTTCCTGTCACAGAGAGAGCGTAAGTCACTACATCTTAGCCTTTTGATTGTTTTAATCCAGTGTTTTGGCCCGGAGTTCAGAGTGGAAATCCTAAATCTGTTGTCGGGAGAACAAAGCTTGGCATGGCTTAAATAGAGCCGGATCATTCACTGTAAGGAGTTAAAGCCGCTTTGAGTCTGGGAACGCTGCCTTGGTCAGTGAAGTGAGCAGCCGTGCCTCTCTCCTCTGTAACTCCTGTCGTTCTCCAGAAGACAGTTTGACTGACTCATGGCTGGAGGCGGGGTGGAGAAAGGGTTTGATGTTTTTTTTTTTTTTCTAAATTTGACTTTTTAATCAGCAGCTCAAGCTCA
The DNA here is from genome assembly GCF_029633855.1 of Hoplias malabaricus. Taxonomy (NCBI): domain Eukaryota; kingdom Metazoa; phylum Chordata; class Actinopteri; order Characiformes; family Erythrinidae; genus Hoplias; species Hoplias malabaricus. Next base: position 42,277,449 of record NC_089805.1, read on the forward strand.
GACTGGTGAATTTCAGGAAATTGCTTTTCAAGATGCTGCTTGGTGCATTTGGCACTTTTTATTAGCTCATTTAAGCAGCGTTTTCCCTGGGCTGTTTCTGTTTAAGAGGGAAATGGGGGATGGGAGTGTAGGAGTGAAATGAGAGTGTGGGAGTGTCTCTCTCTCTCTGTCCTCTCTGACTCCACCGCTCTCTGATCCATGACTATTTGAAGTCCCTTCTGCTTCCACTGCTGACCCAAGGATAATTCCACTTTATCTGCATCGGCAGTATCCGCTGTGGCCCAGCTGAAGAGGAGGAGGAGGGGGTTGGAGGGTCTCTTTTGAGACTTGTTCTTTCTTTGGTTCGTCTACACTTCCAAAAAACATCCAATCTTAAAGTACTCTACAGGCTCTTAGCTTTGTGAAGTAATATATAAATATAAACTCAATAAAGGGTATGAGCGGCCATGCAGTCTAAATAACAGCAGCACATCCATTACAGAAATATAAAGGGGACATATTATATTGTCAATAAATAAATATAGTTAGCTCCACTGATCACTCAGGAGATCTTCAAATAGAGTGTATTCCATCTCTTTATCTGCTCTACCCTGCTCTTCCCTGGACAGGTATTATCTGACGTGGTGGTGATGCTGTCTTGCACTGGTGCGAGTGGATCAGACACAGCAGGGCTCCTGGAGTCCACTCTGTGAGACACTCCTCCCTCGTTGCTCCACTTCGTAGATGTAAAGCCAGAGACAGTAGCTCTGACCTGTAGCTGCACAGTGTGTGTCGCTCGTCCTCTAGTCCTTCATCAGTGACACAGGACGCTGTCGGCTGGTGGACTACTCTCAGTTCATCAGTGACACTGAGGTCTATAAAAACTCCAGCAGCACTGCTGTGTCTGATCCACTCACACTAACACACCACCACCACGTCAGCACTGGGAATGATCCACAACCCAAATCGTCCAGGGCTAACGGTGTACGCAGCTACTGATGGACTACAGTGTGTATCTGTAGAAGGATTCTGTATGGGGAGTGAATATAGAAACAATGAAGGCTCTTGGCTGTTGTTAAATTAATTAATAATTTAAAAATAATGAATTATTAGATTTTTAAAAATATATCCTCACTCTCCAAAGAAAAGCAGGCATCTGTTTAGTTGACATCATCATTTGAACACAGCAGGGGTCCTTCACACTGTGTGAACATGTCACGATGAATGAACCAATAGAAATGCTCCAGTGATTTCCATTGAAATATTAAGAAGTGTTTTTTTTCGTTCTTCTCTTAATAAAAGTTACTATGTTTTTCATTGAATGGCGGCGATATACGTTTTTATTTTTCAATGCAGGGCTCATAAAATCTGCGTACTGTGGGCATACAGTTAGACAGCTACGCGCTCTCAGTCCTGACTGTTGTAATGCGATGACTGTGTGCAGTCTGTAACGAGGGACTGTCTCCTCTGCAGCTGAGCTGCTCTCTCCTCAGTGTGAGTAAATCCTGTTTGACAGGAGTTTTCACAGGGCCTTCTCTTCGCTCCTCTCATTCTGCCTGTTATTTTTGGGAAACAAAAGCAGGCAGTGACCCGCTATAAACCTGCCCGAGTCCCTTCCACCGCTCTGCTTTTGTTTTCACACGTCTGCAGCTTCACCTCACTGAATACAACCTGAAGAACATTTCACTCTATATAATAGACTGAATTATCTCAATCTGTCTCGTGAAACCTCACCACAGCGAAGCTTCAGACAAAACAGGATGCCCTGGAGCAGCTGCACATGATTTCAGAAGAGATGTTGGAGGTCAAACGTATGGCTGTTTAATGCATTTTCCAGCAGCCAATCAGCTTTTAGAACCAGAGATATCCGGAATAATAGCATAATAAAAGCTTTTCTAAGTCTCTGTGCTTTTCGTGCGCTGCATCAGCCAGCTCTAGAGAACCTCCGCACATCTGGCTGGTGGAAGCTACATGCCCCAAGGGCTTCTGGGTAATCGTTAACAACAGCAGTGTGACAGCTGGGAGCTCCCCGTCTGCTCCTGGATCATTAAAATGTCCTTAAATTAGGAAAATAAACCACCACACACCAAGCAAACACCCAACACTTAATTAGAGCTCATTGGCTCCATATAATATTTGCTGATGCACTAAGTCCTCCTCCCCCCGCTTATGTAAGTACATCAGAGGATTATACAGCTCACGTGCGTCCAGTCCTCTCGGACTCTGGTTATTTTTGGACTGTGGAGAATACCAGCAGATCCATAATCTTCTTTTGGCGGTGGGAGTAGCAATAATAATATTAATAACACATCTTTAAATTCAAGCCTGACACTCATAGAGAAAACTACCAGCAGATTTGATCAATAACAATAATCAGAAAAGCAATAATGACTCATTTCCCCTGATTTAACCCTTCAGGGACTGGCTCTGTGGACACTGTGTAATTTATATCTTTAAAGTGTAGAGATCCAATAAAGTATCTATAGGTGTTTCATGTCGTCAGATTGAGCACAAACACATAGTTTCAGGAATGCGTACTGAATATTGGTGAATAATCTGAATCGTGAAGCTGTTTTTGAATTAATAAACGTTATGTTAAGTCTCGGTGTAAGTACTGTGTATATTAATGGGGATTTGGTCATTTTTTTTCTTCCCTTCAAAGCTCTTGCAAAGCGCTGATTGGCCAGACACAGCTAAATACAGACATCCAGCACGGCATAGATCACGTTTGATTTATCCGACTAAAAACGGCAACTCGGAAAACTACCATGTGGTCTTTTAAAGAAGTTCAAACGCTCCTTGGATGGAGCTGGGTTCAGTCCCAAACAAGAACAACAGGCGAATACACGCTGAGTAAACAGCACCTAACATTACCGCCACTGTTGTTGTTGTGGTTGTGGTTTTCAAAGCCCTTTGTTCCCTTTTTAAAGATATTTTTTTTATTATTTCACAATGTCACCAGCTGCATTTCAAGGGGGAGTTGTGGCTGTGGAAAACCAAGCAGGTACCAGGTTCCCAACAGCAAATAGAGCAGAGTACAGTGGGTACCAGGGTTATACAGAACCATGTCACACGGCTAATGATTATTAACTGAGTGCCGCTCCAACATCGCTGTCCTTAAAAAGCATGTATATGTTGTCAGTGCTTGTTTTAACGTTCACATTGGGAAACACAGAGTGTAGAATAGCCTCTACAGTGTGCTGGATGGTGTATCTTATGGTTTGACCGGCTAAAACGGTGCTAAAATCGGATCTGTACAGATTGAACAATGCAAACCGATCAATAAACATGGCAGGGAGGTACAGAACATTGTGCGTCTCTAGTTTACGATGTTATTTTAATTTTGTGGAGATCTCAAAAAGCTTTGACGTTATCTATTTTTATGTAATACTTCTTTTTTCTCTTATGCAGCGAAGGGTTAATAACGTTCTTAGTTATTAATGTTATTTATTTGTGCAGGGCTTTGAGAGCCACTCATGCAAGAGCAGCAGCTCCTCATCTTTCCGTTGGTCGCCGGCCCTGAGGAAGTTGTCCCTCCTTTGTCTGCAGGGACAGAGAGACGGCTGCAGGGTTAAAGGACAGAGAGTGAGAGGGAGGAACACCACCACATGTTATTCATAATGGCCTTTTTTTGAAGTGAAGTTTAAAAAAACAGCTGGCGTACCCGTTTTTCCTTGTTCTTTTCTTTTCCTCTCTCACTTTCTCACTTGGCTAAAAAGTGCTGATTTGTGCAGAGAAATAGTCCTCTTCTTTTCCAGTGAAGGCTGATGTTTTCTGTTGCTCCTACATTCTTCTGGATTAGCAGCGCTTCCACAAATATTCAGATGCTGTGCCAGGCCTTCACTCTGCCTTGAGACTGCACGCCTAGCCGCAAGAACTAGAGATGGGTTAAAGCAGCACGTCTTTATTGGACATGGGCAGATGCAGAGTTGAAAACATTAACACTCATTGTGGAGTCTTGCAGTGCTTTGTGAAAGGCAGTTGTTCAAAGGCAGCGCAGATTCTGGAGCACCACTCCCACCCCTCTGCTGTTTGTGTTCATTCAGGAGCAACACATCTTTTAAGGTGGAAGGGTGTGTTTGAGTAGGAGCCATATAGGAGCCATGTTGTTGCGTTATTTAATGCTTCAGTTAGAAGAAGAAAAGTAGCTTTACAAGTATTGGTTAAGTTCCCGTGATAAAAATAAGTTATCTGAGCTCGATTCTGTCCTGCGCAAAAAGAGCATTGTTTTGTTTGTATGCTAATAGAAGACTGTCTGGGAAAAAGAATATGGAATAAAACTTTCAGAATTTTATAGATCTAAAAACAAGTCACGAGTCATAAACCTTGTGCCATGCTGAGTAGCAGTATAGTTTGAGTGAGACACCAACTGTTGTTTGTGTGTGTTCTCTACGGTTTTATCCACTGTTTGAACTGCCACAGAAGCTCATTTGTAACTGAAGTTGTTGAGTTTTGTTTCACTTTCTCTGTGATTGTTTTCACGAATCCCAAATTTGGAGTCTGTTCTCCTGATGTAACAACATTTAAAACAGCAAAACAAAAAGTCAATATTACTCACCCGTGGAGCAGGAATAGAGCAACATCCTCATCTCTCTTAATGCTTTTCATCGTTCTGAAGCCTCTCCACAGTCCAAACACCTCCAGATGTTGTTTCTTGGTCATGGCTCCTTCAGAGTCACTTCAGAATGAGATCCTTGGTTCTTTCCCTATTTAGAGAGCTAGGGCTGCATATAAACACATGACCTTTTCCAGCACAAAAAGAGAAACATTTTCTGAATTGATTAAAAAAAGTGTTTATTATGTGCTGTATTCAGAAGGTCGAGGTCTGCCTTAATCCGACCTTGAATCAGGAAGAAGTGGTTGCAAAAGGGAGATGGATGAATATTTGGAGCTGTCAGTAAGCCCTTACTGAGAACTAGGAAACTGATGCACTAGAAGAACATTTGCAAATCAGACAAAGAACCTGCAGCTGTTCTCAGAGCAGTGGACTGGCCGCCCCAGAGCCAAGACCTCATCTTCACTGAAGGTGTTTTGGATCGATTGGATGGTGAGGGACAGAAAATGCAACCAGTTTCTGAGACTGAATCTTGAAGATGTGGAAAAATACTCCAGAGGATTTCTAGTTGCCAAGGCTTCTGAGGGTTCTGTTTTTCACTTTAATTCTAGGAATTGCACCATTTGGTGAGTGAGGTTTTGAGTGTTTGCCCTGGTCTCTGCTGGATACGGAGCACAGCTCTGCTTACCTAGAGGCTCGACCGAGCGTGGCGCTGCCTGTGGTGTTGTTCGGTTGCTAATCCACAGGAAGCTCCTGTCTTTGTTCCTGTGCCATGCTGGCGCTAGAGCTTCCTCACTTGAGCTGTAAAACGCCTCGGCACGTGTGTGGTCCACCTCACTAAAAAGTCGCTGTAAAAGAGTGGGTGATTTTGCAGAGAGAAAGAGAGACAGAGAGAGGTAATGGAGAGGCTGAGTCCAGTATGGAGGCCACATGTCCCACAGGTGTATTTGGGTAGGAACCGACACACTGGATTTCCATTTCTCCATCTCTAATCTAGTCCACCAGCCAAGACATACTTGCTGTCTGAAGTTTACTACTTTAATTTAGCATTTTAGCTTCAAAGCTAATGTAGCCAACAAGTAAAGAAAGCTCATATCCCATTATTAGCATTGTGCAAACCGCATGCTTTAGTCATCATGCAGTTTCAAAGTTGTGTAAATAATGTTTGGTGCCACTGGGGAAACTAAGTTTTCTTTTTGATTCAGTTAATCTATTTATTACCTTCTGCATTATACCAACATTGCTGTCCTACCAGTGTAGAATGTGGGGTCGTAAAATGGGTAAAGCTCACGTCAGCTTTACCCTGACCAATCACAAAGCTAACACGGCTCCTAATTCTCTTCAGCTGGCAGTAATAGAGCTGAACCGTCTGGTTCCATGTGTAAAAATCCAAAATCCCATTCATAAACACTGTAAGTATTTAGATATTTACATATACAGGAGGTCCTCGGGTTACGTCAGTCACGAGTTACGATGTTTTGTGGTTACGACACATCTCCCATTTACTGTATAAAGCCTTGTTTCGACGTAAGTGGTTTTGCGTCGTAAACGTCGTAACGCGAACTTCGTGTGTGGTGTGCGCGGCGGAAGAATACACGGTTACGCGGCTCGGGACCGAGGAGGATAGGTGTTAGGATAGGATAAGTGCTTACAGTATGTTCTTTACGTACAGTTTGTACGTATGTTCCAACTTACACCGAAAATCGGTTTACGACGCGACGTAGGAACAGATAAACTTTGTAAGTCGAGGACCCCTTGTGTATGTGTGTATATATATATTTTATATCCTGGTTATATAGACTTACCATGAGCTAACAGATAGAGGTGGTGCTCTGGTTAAAGCCATGAATCAGTCCGATTTCAAATTTGTTTTTGAAAAATCAACCCAAATACTCGTAAAGCAGTACCATGGAGATTTAAACTACGTGGTCTGGCACCAGTAAGGCAAGAGCTAGAAACCAGAATTGAAATAGTTGTCTGAAAACTCTTTGGGAAATTTGGCGAAAGTGATTGGTTGAAACCATTCACAGTACTTTGTGGGATATTTAGTTCTTCCGACATGTAACATGATAAGTCTTTGCTTTTTTTGTTGATTATTCAAACATTTTTTTTCTTTGAATTCATTTCTTTCTCTCTCTCTCTCGCTCACAGTGAGTAAAACCATCGGTTGCTCCAGTGTTCATATAAAGCTAGAACCAAGTAAAGGCCAGAGCTCACGGTCATTCCAAGCCTCACAAGAGGCTCAAACTGATGCATGGTAATCCAGAAACGTTCCAGAGTTTACCCGGAGGAGGTGTTTGTGTTTGAGAACGCAACCATCTGTATCATTTGTCCGTGTCTTACCCGGACTTTATCCTCCTCGCCTAAAGCATGTGTTTCGTTTCCCTCTGCGAGAGCGCACCTGGCGTAGAACAGCTCCTGCTGTGCACTGCATATGTGAACGACCACGTCGGGACATCTCCAGGCCTGATACTCCGGAGTTTCTCTAGAAGCCTCAATAAACCCTTTAGATCTGTCATTCAAAGTTTAAAAAAAGAGAATGTAGCTTTATTGTCTCAAACTTAAACTTTGCTGAATGCAAATTAAATTAAATTGAAAACTGATTTTCAGTCTTCACTATCAAGGCTTCTGCTGGTCTTGAATTGCGTCATGGTCGTGTTTCTGGTGCTGTCTGTTACAATGGGTCTGACGCGCTCTTTTTTTAAACATGCTTCATTTTCATTAGAACTCCTCCCCGGATGATTTCAGTCTTGTGGTTTGCTGTCTAATGCATTCCCTCTCCACACATCACACTTCTCCCCCTTACTCACCTTTACCACACACACTTACCCCACCCACCTACAGCTCCAGCGTGGCCAAATTTATCTTCTTTAATGACACTGTTGTGCTTGGCTCCAGTTCAGTTGGGTCAGGTCAAAGGGATCGTTACGTGACTCATTTCTTCTCCGTTCACTAATGGGAGCTACAGTGAAACGTAGAGATGTCTCCTCTCTCTTGCTGCAGCGTCCCATCCTGGGCCTCTGTTCTACCATGTGATTTCACATGGATATACCATAATTCCTGACCACAGAGACAAACAAGTCTGAGGTCAGCTGGGCAGCCCAGAGATTCATTCGTACGCTGCCAGGATCTTGAAAATGACCAATAAATTCGAGCTCTGTCTAATCTCTCTGTTCCTCTGGCCTTGTTTTCTAGGGTCGGGAGGTAGAGGAAGTGGCCTTAACCCAGAATCTGGAGGCTGTAGTTGTTTATAGCTGCAGGCTGCGCTTTGCGGGCTCTGGATCAGGAGCAGTCCAGCGTGGTTTAGGCAGGCGCGCAGATCCGAGGCCCCTGGCAGGGTGTGGACCGGCAGAGGTGCATTGTGGGTGCTGGTGGTTTTGCCTCCGTGCTGCAGAGAGGCTGTAGGAGTCTTGCTAAGCTGGTGGAGCGGGTCTGGCATGCTAGCTGCTCACTCCGTTGTAATTACGGCGTCACAAGAAGACAAGGCCAGGCATGTGTCTGCCTTTAACCCTGCCAGGCTTAGCACTGGATCACCTGCCTTTGATTCAGAACTGTGAAGACAAGCGTGAGCTTGTTTATGTGGGATTATAGCTGCCATTTTAGAAGTAGTAGTGTCAGCTTTTTGGTGCCCATTGGAAAACAGCAGGAATTTCTCAGATGTTTCTTAAATCGATGCTGTAATTTGATGATGGATGTGGTTTAAGTCGAGATTTTAACTGAGGGAGGCCGTCATTTTACACGGTCATCTTGTCTATTCTTCACAAAGCTCCTATTGTTTTATTTGTGCCACGTTTGTTGTTGGCATACTCTCATCTGACTGCAAGCCTTATTGCCATTCTTGGCATTTTATCTCATACGTACAACCAAGTTTCATGAACGTCTTAAGCCTGGCGTTGATGCTTAGAATTCCTTGTTGCAGACAGGACATCTGGAGCCTTCCTTGGTTTTTTTGGCGGCTAAACACTTTCTCTGTCTCCAATTCTCTCACTGTTTCCAGGCTTCCAGAAAAGGCTTTCTGTATAATATTTAGTGGAAGACCAAGATAATCACTACAATTTAGACTTATGCCTCCTTATGTTAGCCTGCATCGCTTTATAAAATATGCCCCAGTTGTTCCCAATCTTAGTTGTAGCTTAAGTCATGCCTCCAATTTTGGTGCAAACCTCCAGCCTCGGAATCTTCTCTCCAATCGTAAATCCCGTTTTACCCCTTGCTCCTACAACTTAGCCCTATCCCTCTATATTGCCTAGGGATAGGGGTGTCTCAATTTTTGGGATGGAGGGGTAGGGTGTTGGGGTGACGTGGCCCTTCAAACCATCATCAATTGCTTCTGAAAGCGCATGTTGCCATAAACGTAGCTCAAGTCCAGCAGTGATACCTCTGATATCACTGCAGACTGGTACAGCTGTCTCTCTAAGGCTTGTCCCTTTTCTTAGGGGAAGATTTTAACCACTACACCTTGTAGCTCAGCTCCCAGTGGCACCGTGACACTCCAAAAATAAGACATTGGATTTCACCAAGTTTGACCTGACTCTGCCAACGTTAACAAGTTATAAATCCAAGACCAACACCAGCCAGACAAGGTTTCTTGTTTGTGTAGTGTGGTATTTTTGCCCAAGCTGGGAATCAAACCCCAGTCTGAAAGGCAGCAGTGTTACCCACTACAGTCGATATTTCAGGATGTACTGAATTCTTCACTAAGGAATCATAGTTGAAGCTTATGAGGCCAGAGATTTAGACTGCTACTGTTGCCCAGAGTCTGACTGTGTTGTGCACAAGTGCCCTATGTGACAGTCACATGACTATATACGGAATGTGTTCCTCTCTCACCCCCCTACTACCCCCACCCACAACATGCACCGCCCAGTCTTCTAATGTCCATTGAGAGAGTTTGGGCTGCTCCTGGGCCTCTGGGGTCAGGGGAGTATGATTTATGGTGAGTATGGTGAGACCATCTTGTGTTCTCTGTGGGGTTTTCTGTGCATTCTTTGTATTATTGTGATATACAGGAGAGTTCCTCACTTTCTTTACATCCCTATACTGTATTTACACAATAACGTTTTACATGAACCTGCAACTGGTGGCTTTTCCCATGCTGGGGAATGTGAAAAAGAATGTCCCATGAGTGGTTTTCACCGATCCTTGTTTCTCCTTTAGCATGTCCAGGAATGTTCTGGAAAGTTCTGGACAGTCTGCATTCTTGGCCCCGTCTAAGGCTGCTGAGGCCTTGCTATGTTTACTGTAGCTCCCAAACTGGGTTTCTTTTTAGCAGCCATCATCAGCTCTGTTTCCTTTCCACGAATGGCATGAATGTTTTCTGCCACCCATGAGACCCAGCCACAGTGTCTGCAGAACCTCAGGAGCACAGAGTGGCTCAGAAAAGCCTTGCCCTTGCCACCGGCCTATTTTAAGGGACCTTAATTATAAGGGCGCTCCTCCTCAGGCTCCCACTCTTCTGATCTTGGTGCGCAACAAGCCTGAGAGTGTGGAGAAAGATGGAGATAAATAGAGATGTTTCTCTTCATCTGTCGGCCGTATGGTTTCAGTAAGGGTGTTTAAGTTTGCAAGATGAGTGATTTTTCTTTTTTAATCTCAGCTATTTGTTGTTGATCTGATAGCTCTTAAAGACCTGTGCCTCTCATACTCTGAAAATAGTTCATTCAGTTGCTGCTTTTACATTCACCTGTGACTTCTAGTCGCAGCTTTAAAAAGCTAAAAATAAATAAAATAAAACTAAGCTCACCAGACTTTTCAGCCTTCTTGCATCATGGAACCATCAGGTGTAGTTTGGTTTCAGATTGACCTAGTAGTAATTTAATAAACTGATGGTTCTGGGTCTTAATGAAACATCTCTGACCTGCTTTGGTCAAAACACCACAAGGATCAAACCCCACAGCAGTGTTCTAAGTGTTAAGTGTTAATGAGCCACTCGCTGTTCACCTCGACCCCAAGTTTTTTCATAAACACAGGTCCAGCGCTGTGATTGGAGAGCCTTAGACGAAGGGGCGGGACAATTCTAAACCCTCTGCACTTGATGTCAAATTTGGAAGTTATTGTTTTGCAATTTATTATTATTATGTTTTTGTAGTAAACCATGTTTATGACGTGAGAATTCAAACTGAATTCGGGGACCTGTGAAACGTGGTCAAGATGTACCTAATCGGCTGTGCGCACATGGGGCAGCCTGTTATGCGCGCACACCCGCTTGCCTATTTTAGGAGACTTTAATTATAATGGAGGTTTTCCTCTTCATCCTCCCAGTGCTCCAAAGCCTGGCTCACGCCGAAGCAAAACCAGCAAAACTCAACCCACTGACAAACAAACAAAGCCTCTCCAAGACTCAGAGGCTCCAGAGCCGCTTTCTAAACCAGCAGTTACAGTCACTCCCAAGTAGAGAGAGGGGGAGCTGAGCAGTGACACTAGGGAGGAATGCTCGGGCTAAAGTCTTCTCCTGTGGGTTTTCGAAGCCAATAGTCAAATGTGTTATTTGCTGACTGAAACGTCTGGCTCCACGTCTCGCACTCAGCAGCTGTCTCTATGTCCATTCCAGAAAAGCCTGAGAGTCTAGGCAGGAGAGGGAGAGATGGGGATGGATAGGATTCAGTTCCTCTCCGTCTCTCTCCGCGCTGTGGAGGTATGAGGTTTTAGGAATAATGAAGTATGGGCCTTTTAAAATTTTCAAAATGATTAGCAGCACCTCGCTTCAGGCAGTTTGTCTTTTAGCGGTGTTCTCAGGAGGAATGTTAAATATTTGCCCTTACTTGCTAGTTGTTTTTTTTTAAGTACACTTATCCAATACCGTGTTCCATTTCCTTGGGAGTTCAGAGAAGCAACGAATTTGCCTCAGCATATTCACTCCGTTTTCCATGACAGCAACAGCAAAGACATCTTTGTTTACTTTGTGTTAGAACGTTCGATGAGAGAGCAGATCCCTTGATATAGATTACAACCACAGAGATAATAAACACACAGACATAGGAACTATTTCTGGGCTCTGAATTCAGTGAGTGGTAAAGCTGACAGAGTGCTGCTGTGACGTGGTGGAGGAGTAGATGTTTCTGCTTCAGATGGAGAGAGAAAACACAGAAGGATAGGGAGGAGACGGTGAGGCATAAGCAAAAGAGACCCCACCATTTTACCACTGGAGGTAGAGCAGAAGTCAGCTTATTTACAAGCTTCATATTTGAATTTTCATTTCCACCTTAACGCTAGAAAAATCTCGCTTGTTTGACTCACTGAGGCCTGGAAACACAAGGGAGCCACTCGTTTGACCGCTGTGACTGACCCCTAGCGCTCATGCGGAGAGGTCATTTTAACAAATAAAAGACCAGGTCTCAGCGCTTCTAGTGTTAAAAGCGTGACTAGTCGAGGTTGAGTCGCCCCCCCCTCACCTTAAATGTAATTTCACGAGGCAGATGTTTGCTTCCTATTCTGTTTTTGTTCAATTTTATTTCCACCATTCCAGATCATGGGGCTGTTATTCGTCAGTTTCTTGTTTGAATGTGACTGTGAAAGACAAAATTGACATTTAAAAATGTCTCATTTTGGTACAAAACGCAGACTTTACACATTTAATTCTCATATATCCGTCTAGAGCTGGACGATACGGCAAAAAATTGATATCACAATATATTTCTTCATTTCGGTCGATACGATATAATCCCAACTGATGACAGCGTCTTGTAATGACTGTCTGTCGGTAACAGATGCTGTAAATGTATATTTAAATATATTTAATGTTCAATATACTGCAATATATATTGATATTTAATTCTTACCCAGCCCTTTATCCATCTGTACTTGACCAATTTACTGGAAATTCTAACACAACTGTGGAAAAAAAACAAACTTAAAGGGGGTGTGGTGGAATAAGGTGGCTCTATTGCATGGTCTAAAATGTGTTTGGTACCTGCTTATCCAAAGTTTCATCTTAAATAATGGACATGAATAAGTAATTAATTATTAGGAATGAAATAAAATAGACTTAGAAATAGTTGCTGTGGGGACTTCATTACATTCAGCCAAAAGATCAATAGTGGGGACTGAGGGTGATGGTGGATGGTTAGTTTTGGATCACAAACAGCACTGCATTGGGCCCACTGTGTGGGAATGTTCTGTAAATACCAGGCCGGGATGGACGGCTCCACAATCCACTACATCAAAAAAGACAAAGTAAAGGATGGAGATCCTGGGTCTGCACGTTCTGCGGACGCCATTTGGTAGCAATATGTGTCCTGTGACATGGTGAATTAATAACTGGGAACATCTGTCCAAGTGGAAAATACTGTAACCGTGAGGGGATGATCTTGGTCAGCTGTGATGTTCAGATCGTCAGTGCCGTTCAGATGTTTTTGAATGGATTTCTGCAACCTTAATGTGTGCCAGGAAAGCATTCCCCACACGATTTCACTGGAACCACTCTCCGTACTCCATACTCTCTTCTGTCTTTTCCACTCCTCAGCGGTCTAATTTGGATGCCTCTGTGCAGACAACGCTGGGACTCGCTGTGTTCTTTGGCTCATGGAGAAGGGGATGATTAGGAGGGCTGAAGTGTGAACAGTGGCAGATTTAGCAGGACACATCTGTAGGACAGCGACGTTTGTTCAGTACAGTGTCCCTGTCAATGCGCTCAGGCATTGGGATCCAAACAGACCAGCGCCTCCTTTTGGTTCCCCCAAGACCACCTCCAGCTTCACCCAAGATTTCCTTAGTGGTCTTCATCCAAGGCCAGGCCCTGCCCTGATTAGCTTCAGGTGATTTGCATGTTCTGGTGTTTGCCTGCTGTGGCCGCTGAGGTTTTAGATTGAGAGTAACACGAGAGGCATAAAGAGATTTCTCCTGGCACCTCAGATCCATTCATTCTTTGACTGTGACACAGCTTGTTGTGTGCAGTCATTTGTGCTGCTTGAGTGCTTGCACACCTTGTGCCTTGTGGAGAGAGAGAGAGAGAGAGAGAGAGAGAGAGGAGAGAGAGGAGAGAGAGAGAGAGAGAGAGAGAGAGAGAGAGAGAGAGAGAGAGAGAGAGAGAGAGAGAGAGAGAGAGAGAGAGAGAGAGAGAGAGAGAGAGAGAGAGAGAGAGAGAGAGAGAGAGAGAGAGAGAGAGAGAGAGAGAGAGAGAGAGAGAGAGAGAGAGAGAGAGACTAATTAGTAGAAACTGTCTACAGGGATTAAACTGTTGTTCAGACATGAAATACATTTGTTTGGTCAATTTCCTCTTGGGGATTAAATGCAGAAAAAGAAAACACAATGGTTTACTAGGGATTGGAATTTCCATCCACTTACTTTATTTGAATATTTAATGTGTGGTATAGCCTTTAGATGACTGCAGGTGTCTTTCCGTGGTTCCTTTTTAAGACTTAATCTTTAACAAAAGGTCAACTTTAACAAAATCTTTTTTGTTAGAGTCTTCAAATACAGTATAGAATTCCGACACATCGTGGTTCTTATATTTGAGAATGTATAATGTTAAATAGGAGTTAATTCGTATTTAAATACACTAGTTTACTTTTAGATTTTTAAAGGCTAAGCACCACTTAATGGACCTCCATGAATATTCGACATTATTGTAGTTACTGACAGATATAAGTATGAATTAAAATGAAAATAGCAGCTTAATTTGCTTTAAAACTGACAACTTTATTAAATTGACGGAAAAAACCCGAGCTCGCTACGGAAATTCTTGAACGCAACCGTGACGTCACTGCTGGACAACAGCTGAACAACGCCGCGGTAAAACACCGTTATGACTGACTGTTATGACAGTATCTAGCTAAATAACCAACATTATTCATGACAATAGCCTAGCAATAAGCTAAACTCAAATGTAGAGGTACCGTTATTCTTGTAAATGTGATCGAAGTCGAACTCGAATTCATCCGACACTATAAACCTCCGTAATGCAGCTACGTAGCCGAGTATAATCTGAGCCACCGAGTTTAGCGAGTCAAGCTAACGTTAACTAACACCAACTAAAACAGGCGAAGTGAGTGTCCTTACCCTGTTTACCTCCATGTTACAGAGGCTCTTGAACACCTTTCGTTGGTGTCCTTACATGTCCATATTGTTGGAAAAGCGCCAGTGAAATGAGCTACAGATAACGGAGTGAGCGGATGGTCCTTTCCAAAGTGCCCGTTTAAAGTTGACAAATTTAGTCCATTTTCTGGATATTTTGGTATCTTTGGGCCATTTGTGCACAGATGTCCCACTGTACATTGAATGATTGCAGCCAAAAACAACACACCTTTTCGTCATTTTGCATTAAATTAAGTGCAGCTTCTAGAGTTGTTGTCCACCATCTACGTCACAGGCAAGACGCCTATTAGAGTTTCCCAACACCGTTGGGGGGGGGGGGACCAATGGTCTTTTAAACCTTATTCCTTCAATTAGTAAGAAATAACATGTTTTCTGACTATCAATAAACACAAGTTAGGAACTCAAACTCCACTGTATTTATTTGTTTGACACTTTCATATCGCTGGTGCTTAGCCTTTAAAACATAAACTCATACTGTTCACATGAATACTTGGTCACATTATATTGTATCTGTTAACTATGTCCATATGTGTATAGACACCACATGGTTCAAATAACTGTTTGCTTAGCCTATGTTAGTTTTTCTTTTTTTGTGCAAGTTGTATTTAAAGTCTTGGCAAATAGGCTATTCAGGGAGGGGCTAGTTATAGAAAACCGTTTCCAAGAACAATTGCCCTGAGTGAAAGACTGCTCTTGAATGGCGGGTGGATATAGGTCAGGGAGCTTTTTTAAAAAAATAAAAAAAACAAGATGCCCCTCACTGTGATGGAGCTTGACAAATACTCTGGATTCACCTAATTTCACCAGAGTCCTATTGGCGTCAGGGAGATGGTTGAGCTGCCACTTGCAGGGGTTTGAGTTTGGGATTGGCTGAGCCAGATCTGCTGACAATGAGAGACGGAGAGAGAGAGAGATGCTAGTTTAAAAGCTTCTGTCATCACCATTCATGCCCAGTCACTGAAAGCTCGACAGAGAACAGAATACCCACATCTTTCTTTGTCTTTATGGTTCAGCTGAGTGCCAGAGACTATGGACAGGGGCCATTTTAAGTTAGCTGTCGGCAAAGGGTTTGCAGCTTCTGCACTTATTCCCCTGAGTTTTTTGGGTAATTTGGTCAGTTCGTGTGGAATCACAGTACTTCATTATCCCTTTATCCTCTTACATTTTAGGACTTTCAATATGTCCAAATATTTCTAGGTCTTTCTACAACCTAAATCTTACAGATTTCAGCCTCTGTACTTTATTATATGAGGAGTGAATAGAAATTAAAATGAATGTAATAACAACAGGATTTTAAGAAGTTAATAATAGCTGAAAATGTAAACTCTGGTGCATCGTTAGTTAAAAATATAAGAATGTTCCCACACCTAAAAGCCCCCCCCCCGGCACTAATGAACATGCCCAAAGACATGATTTCTTTAAAGTATTAATAAAAATGTGAGAGATGACCAGGTCCACTCCTGTTGAAAGCGGGCGAAGCAGATTTACCTGGGTTTATTTTCTGCCTTTAAATATGTCAACTGTATGCTTTTAGCCCAAATGGCATGGAGACAGAGAGGGAGCAGAGACAGGCCTTTCTCCACAGGCATGTGGCCACCTGCCAATCAGCAGAGCTCCAGAGTTCACAAGTTCAGGAGAAGGGAGTCGAACCCAAAGCAGTTTGAAGGCTCACAAACAACAGACGCTGACAGACGAGACTCAACCAAACTTCAGCTTTTCACCAGTCAGTCTCTTCCATTCAGAACCAGAGGTGTGGAGTCTATCTTGAAATCCGGAGGTTATCTTGGAGTTTGATCTTTTTATTTATTTATTTCTCTCATTCACAGTAGAGCTGAGATAATACATAGTACTTTCGTAACCAATAATATATAAATATATAATTACCTTAAAATTAACATGTCAACAGTGGTGAGTAGAGCATTACCATGACGATTACCCTGCTGTCCTCCACATGGAAGACTAGGGTTTGATTCCCTGCTTGGGTAGGAACACCCCACTGTACCAGAGTGTAGAAGAGTGCTTGAGCAGGTCTCGTAACACTGTTAGTCTAAATATATGACGTGATTACATTTAGAGATCAGTCTGGATACCACAAATGTGAATGTGTGTGTGTGTGTGTGTGTGTGAGAGAGAGAGAGAGAGAGAGAGAGAGAGAGAGAGAGAGATTGTGGTAAACAGTAGCGGTAGAGAGTCAGAAGAAAGGAACCTTAACACATATATGTCACCACATAGTCAGGCTGTGTGATTCTGTAAAGAGGTGTGTGTGTGTGTCTTTGTGTATGTGTAGTCCAGGTGTGGAGAGCCAGTCTGGACTTGCTGAAGCCCACAGGGTACTTTCCCAAGCAGCACTAGCACACAGTTGTTGTTAAAGAGCGGAGAGGAGATGGGGCATGAGTGCCTCGTGTGGTCACCACACGTTTTTACATGATTTTGTCTTTTCTAATCAGAGGCATTCTCACTGAGGCCACTGTAACAAACCTGTCTTATGTGGTGGTCATTTACTACGTCTACTACATTCATTCATTCATTCATTGTCTGTAACCGCTTTTACAATTCAGGGTCTGGAATCACTGGGCGCAAGGCGGGATCACCCCCTGGAGGGGGCGCCAGTCCTTCACAGGGCGACACACACTCACACATTAGTCTACTTTGTGCTTTGTTAAAAGCAAAACAATATAAACATATGGTTCCCCACAGAGCCATTTTTATTGATTCTTAAAGGACAGTTTTTCTTATTAAAGTTTATCTCGAAGAAAACAAGCTAAGCTGCAAAAATGAGCCGCTCTGAGGCTTCAGCTCTTTAGGCAAACCCATTCACTCTGAAGTGATAAGGAGTGTTTCACCCCAGCCTGCTTTGAGAAGGAGGAACAGTACAGGACAGCCAATCTGTTTCATTCGGAACTCTTAGGGTGTATTTATACTTGCTCTTGTTTGAAACAAACCCTGGTGTGATTGCTCTGTTTATTAGAGCAAGTGTGAACGCTTTTTATCACCTTTCATTGTGTTTCCAGTTGGTAAATCTACCGCCAAGTAAACACACACAACCTGGACTAAAATATAGCAAAGTAACGTTGTCCTGTTTTGACAGGATCAAGGGAAGCGAGCTACAAGTCTAAACATCCTTGATTAAACTAGCTTTTCTTTGTGGAAGTATTGTTACTTTAAAGCCAATGAGATGGAGACGTTCTCCTAGAATCACGTATCCACGCCAGTGAAGCTTAGGAACATGTCGCAGAGTTGTGCGCTGTTGCTTTCGGCCTCAGCTTCTAAACAGGATTGATGTTTTAAATAAAGCGCAAGTTTAGTTTTCCCAAACGTATCACGCATCTTAATCCTTTTGCTGAAACTCTCTCCGAGAGGCTGGTGATTCACCCCGAGAAGTCTGATTCACCGCAAACCTGTAATTTCTCATTATTTATGTACAAGACTAGTTTCCTATCCTCGAACCACAGTGTAATCCATGTCTGAGTCGTTAGGAAGAGGGGGAAGTTGCAGTGAAAGCAGTTCTTGCTGCGGTTTTAAGGGAAGGGTAAGTGCTTTTTGTGCTTTCTGAAGGATGAAACCATGTAGTTTTGTCTCCTAAGTGTCAGTCATAATCCACCCTACACTGCAGCCCTAGGTTTAAATCTGTGGTTTTGAAATCTGACTTACGTGGACTTAGTTCTGAGAGTGTGGACTGGTGGAATAAAGCTTGTTGAGTGCTGTTAAGCTAATTAGAAGAGAAAGCTCAGTTTTATCAGGTTCTGTTGCTTCCACAAACACCTTTTTAGGGACAGATTGATCACCTCATTAACGCTTTAATCCCTCCCTCACCCCCGGACCTGTGCTGTTTGGCGTCTCCCTTGACGCAGGGAGATTAGACAGCAGGTCTGGATCAGATCACTGAGCCGCTTGTGGGAGGTCAGACTGTGGGCAGAGAGGAGATTAGGGCACCTTTTTCACCTCTATTCATCAGTAATATATGAAGTGTTCGGTAAGTTCTAAGTAGTGCTGGGCAGTAAAATTTATCATTATTGTGCTGAATTGCTCATATATTTATTTATTTATTTTTTAACTGTCTTAATTGATTGGGGGTTGGCATGGTGGTGCAGCAGGAGTCCCGCTCCAGGTGACTGTCTGTGAGGAGTGTGGTGTGTTCTCCCTGTGTCTGTGTGGGTTTCCTCCGGGTGACTGTCTGTGAGGAGTGTGGTGTGTTCTCCCTGTGTCTGTGTGGGTTTCCTCCGGGTGACTGTCTGAGGACTGTGATGTGTTCTCCCTGTGTCTGTGTGGGCTTCCTCCGGGTGACTGTCTGAGGACTGTGGTGTGTTCTCCCTGTGTCTGTGTGGGTTTCCTCCGGGTGACTGTCTGTGAGGAGTGTGGTGTGTTCTCCCTGTGTCTGCGTGGGTTTCCTCCGGGTGATTTAAATCATATTTAAATGCAATTTTGGGCAGTTAAAGCTCAACCAAAAGTCACAGTGTAAGCTAAAATAGTTTTAAAGCATAAAGAAACAAACCATGAAAAAAACTAAAGAACATTAAACAAATGAAATTAGAATTTTAAAAAATGTGCTCAGTGCATTTTAGTGAGAGTTGATTTGTAGAAAGGAAACAACACTGACGATGGTCGCAGTGTGAACAGAGGACTGTGATACCATGAAGAAGTTGTTCAGTGGGTTTTGTTGTGGTTTTGTTGCTGGCAGAAAGTCAGAGTGACAGGTGGCACTGGTCATGGCTCCCAGCATGCTACTGTATCTGCATCACTGCCCTTTATATTTCTCTCTCTCTCGCTCTCTCACTCTCTGTCTGTTGATCTTTACACATGCCATTTAATCTAATCCACTTTAATTGATTTGATAGACTAGTTTCACCTTGACCATTACACTAAGAAGACTGTAATCTTTTGTCCTTTTGTAATGGTTTTAGCAGTAAACTCTTATCTAAGATTTATAATAGTACATTTTTTTCCTTTTCATTCTCATGGTGCCATCATGGTCCAGCAGTTCACAACTGGTCATCCACCTACATTTGAAATGTAGCCAGTGATGTCGAACACTGGCTCTAACAGATACGGTTGTTGTTGTTGTTGTTTGGGACAGCTCCGTCATCAGTTCAGACAGATCAGTAGAGTGTGTTCCTTCCTTGTCGCAGCGTCCAGCTCTCGCTGGATTCTTTCGTCGGCCACTGATCCAAGGAGCGTTTGAACCTCTTCAAAAGACCACGGCATCATTTTACGATAAAAACAAATTTGATCTCTGCTGCCGCTGGAGAGTTGGTGCTGGACGTCTGCATTTCATTGAGATTGACAAGTCTCTCTGACCAGTCAGCGCCCTGCAAAGTTTACACATCACGTTTTGTCCCTGATTGGCTCACTTGGGTCTATGAGGCAGTACAAGTGCTTGGTTCCAGAGACGGGGTTTACGTAATGGGAAAGTAAAAAAGTAGAGTAGCGTACATACAATACGATGGAAAAGTGGCCTCCAGTCAGTCCTTATAAGAGCCATATTACCCAAATCTCCTTTATAGTTTCAGACCCGTCAGAATGCATGGTTGTGTTTACTGCGGTCAGAGCAAGAGGGTTGGGTATTACTGTGTGAATATGAATGACAGTGTTTATTAACAGAACCTGTCACTGAGACGTGTTCTGCTCGCAGTCTGAGCTGAGCCGCTGCAGATTTCCAGATGAGCTCATTCATAAACAGATCACGCAGGTCTGTCCCAAATGCAAAGCTCTGAACCAAGCACCCTCATCGTCTTTTGCCCTGTAGGTCTGCGTGTTGGTGACGTGGAGACTTTGAGAACTTCAGGGCTTAGGGCTCCATTTGGGACCTGGCTTATGGGTTACCTGTTAGCTTTTATTTCCAGACTCTACAGGCTTTATGGACTTCCCTGCTGTCCCTGTGGAGGGATGTTCAAAGCCTTGCCGCCGCCACACACACACACACACACGCACACAGATACGTTGACCCATGGCCAGAAAGTGAAGTGTAAAGTAGAAAGGAGATGGAAAGGGAGGCTAATCCAGCACTGGATTCTCCGCCCTCTACTGCCACTCTTAACTTATCCCAGATGTGTGAGAGATTTCTGCTGCTAAGGCAAGTTAAAGAGGGAAAGTGTGTGTGTGTGGTGCTGAGTGTGCACTAACTTTATAACCGAGAGGGTCTCACTCTTCTTGCTTTACTCCAGGCTTCAGAGAGAGACGAGTAAGAAGACGTCACTCCATCATCTTGAGAGCAGTCACATTTAAATGGACGGGGTCAGAGGTCAAGCCACTCTGTTTGTTTTCATTAGTGGGATTTTTTTCCCTTTATTTGTCCGTGAGAAGCACGGGTGGGACATGACGTAACACCACTCTCCCTTTGCTCACTTCAGCTGTCAGCAACTTCTGTGGTCCCTTAGGTCTCAAACTGCTATTAAAGCCATTACACATTTCCCTTTTCTACAGTGGTCTATGAGAAGAGAAGAGTGCAGTGTGGAAATCTCGATTCTGTCTCAGAATAGTTCTGTCCTTCAGAGAACAGTGTCTCACACTGTCAGATAAAATCAAACCTCTCTGAGATTATTCAGGGCAGAATTCCTTCAGGTTTGACGTGTGGTTTGTTGTAGAGGAAACTACCAAAAGTGCGTGTGAGTTTTGGTTTAGACGATTTTAAAGATGGAGGTTTCAATGTTGGTGATTGTGAGAGTAGCGTATTAATACATCATTTTTAGGTTAGGTTTTGTTGCTGGTATTTTTAATACTACAGAAGGTACCATTAAATAACAAATAAACACAAGACTGTTTGAGTTTTTAATTACAATAACAACTTACACAAAAACATTCAAACGTATTGCACAATTCTATCATAAAACAATGTCTCATGCATCAGGCAGATTACTCATAACCATCCATAGTTTCACCACTTTGAACAATCTAGAACGGAGCATTTCACATCAGACCACTCCCAGTCTCTATTTTCCACACCATAGCTTTTTAATTATGCTGTGATTCTGGGACATTTCTTTTAAAAACTGGGAAAAACAGAGGTAGTTATAGATTTGATTCTGTGTTTTCTGACACTGTTTGACTGTGTATCTACAAACATGGACAGAACTATGGCGTTCAGCCCAGTGGAACCTGCTGGAGAATAACCTTACGTTACTTGTTAGCTACTTTAGCTTCATAGCAGCGGTTCAGGACTTGAAAATTAACTACATTTAGGAGACAATAATATTTCTAGTCAAAGGTTCCTTTGCATAATGCCCTTCCATCATGAGACCTGGCTGATTTCTGGACAGAATTAAGAAGACAATCCACTGCAGCGTTTGTTGTAGCATTTGGGATTTAGCTCCAGTCTGATCACCTCACCTTTAAATTGGACGGCGTGTGGAGAGGAGATGGCACACAGGGCTGAAAAGCTCCAAGCTGTGCTCCACGCTGGGGGAGGGGAGGATTTCTGTTGAAGTCCAGCTGAATTAGCTGAAAATGGGGACTGTAGTGTGATGAGAAAAACAGTGTCACTCTTCATCCATATCCCAATGCTAATCAGTTCAACTGATGGAGTCATTACACCGGTCATTGCCTCCAGAAGTACATAGTGCAGTTTCTGTTGTGCTGAACCCGGAATCGCAACGACAGAGGCTTGATTTATTTATTTATTTTTCCCCCTTTTGCAATCAGTGAAGCATCACAATGATTCTGAAGCTGTAATTTTTCTTTTCATCCGTCTTCAGTGTTTTATTATTAACTGTTGTGAATTGTTCTGTCACTAGACTGAATCATGGAGTTGTTTATATCACGACTCTAAATCGTTTGGCTCTTGTAGCATATGAAGAGGCAGTGTTGATAGAGCCGATATCTTCACCCCTGTCCTGTGTCGATTCGCCCCGTTTCGTTGTCTCCAGCCTTCCGCAGCTCGGTCATGCTCAGTGGTTTGTAATAAATGGTGAGACATAGAGGAATGCAGTATCTCTCTTCTCCTGCCAGGCCTGTAATATTGCTCAGTGAAGTTATACGAGGCCAGTCTAACATTTGGCTTGTCAGGTCGGTGGGAGGAGACGCTCCACAGAATTATTCACTGGTGATATTTTGCTGCCGGGACAGTTGCTATTGGGGTCCAAACAAATCCTGGCACCCGTCTGGTTCTCGGTGCTGTTTCTGCTCATTTACTGCAACTCTTCCGGCAGATATTCAGCTGAGAGTTTGCCAGGTTTTAAAACTGCACACCAGCTTTACTAATTAACTCTAATATCCCTCAGAGAAGGCTTTGGCCACAGTGAGGTGGAAAGGCAGTGAGATGGTGGTGTGGACTAATTGATTCCCTATCTGCTTTTGAACTTTTCATCACACACTGAGGGAAAACGCAGGGAAAATGGCGAAGTAAACTGCATTAGGAGCCCTAATGACAGGCTGTTGAGGGCTTTTGATTTTCCCTGCTTTTATTAGCCTCAGTCAAAATTGTGCATAACTTAAAAGGGGCTGTTTTTTTTTTTTTCTTTCTTTTTTTTTTCTTCTCTCCACCATGAAAGTTAAGGAGAGGTGGGAGGGCCGCAACAAAAGCCAGTCTTCACTCCCCCCCTCCCCGGTTCCCACAGTGCAGCCCCGTTAACACAGATTCAGAGAGGGCTACAACACTGACCCACTGGCTCTTCGCGATAAAACGGACCAAATCAGAACAATGTGCTTGTTTTATAACATTTATACACTGCCCTTCTACAGTATTAATTTTCTTAACCTCTATCATCTCTTCAAAGCCAGGTGTTTCTGTTACAGTGCCCTTTAAGACTGTAATACATGTAAATGACCTCAGTCTAAGTTTCCATACACGAACAGTACGTATGATATTTGCTTTCCCTGATGGGTGCTATTTAAGTCAAAGACCACAGTGTTTGATATTCACTACATTCCTCTCTGTGCCACATTCCTGCAGTGTTTCAGTGGCTCTGTGCTGAATATTTAAGCCTCAGCACGTTGGAATGCAGGGCCTGGGTCCTCCCTGCTTTGTGCTCTCACCCCAGCGATCCGTGACCTTTGACCCCAGCCCCTCCACTGGCCGAGAGTCGGGTGACTGCGGAGGCTGAGACTTTAACAACACTGTGGGACGGTCAGGGGGTGCTGACTAATGACTCGCTCCCTCTCTTGTGTTAAAGTTCTGAATGGGAATTTTATACATCATTTTCACTTATGATTCTTGTAAGATCAGATCTGTTAAAAATGAAGACCCTGGAGTTTCCACCCTTTGACGGGGTCCTGCTGAGGTGCACCAGACTCAGGGTGGAGGCTGGGCGAGTGCTGTACACTCCTAATGAAGGCCAGAGAGAGAGAGACTCCAATGTGTTTCCTATCAGGAGAGACTTGCACTTGCGGCTGAAATTCCAGTGCATAATAAAAGCCTGTCTGGACTCAATCAAAATAAGCATGCCGCCATGGCCCCAGACTAAGAATAACTGCAGCGCAGCACTTTGATGAGATTCAGAGGCTGCATACAAGCATTGTTCACTTATATTTCCAGGAGTGTTTGAGGAGGATGGCGGCTAAAGTCCAGAACTGCTTTTCCCCTGAAAGATCTCGCTGGGCACTGCTTTAGAAGCGCTCTGGCAAACTGAGCAGTCTGGGGCCGGCCGGGGCTCGAGGAACTGTACCGTCAATAGCTGTGGCAGTATTTGGCAGGTTAGAACTGCTGCTGCGGCTGCTGCTTTTACAGTAGTGCCGGTCTTTCAGGATCGCAGTCATTTCCAAATATGCAGCTGCATCAGAAGGTAATGAATACAGCGTTAATAATAGTTAATCAACCCATGCCCCTTGAAGGCTGCTCCTCTACACTGAAATACTTAATACTGAGTACTTCTCTTAATTAGAGACCACTTTTTACAGGGGACATTTTCTCCACAAGTGAACACAGTCTGGGAAAAGCATTTGTGACCTGCTCTGGTCAAAATCCCACAAGGATCAAACCCCAGAACGACGGGTTGCAGCTCCTGTTCCTTTAAATGAGAATGAGCCGGCACTGAGGCTCGGTTTTAGCTTGTTCCTCATGTGTGTTCACTCTTGTTGTGTCAGTTTAACCCCGCCTTTGTGCTCTCTCATAAACACAGGTCACTGGAGAGACTCAGTCGAGGGGGCGGGGCAATTGGAAAAGCCTCAGCAGTTGACGTCAGATGCAGCAGGGGGTGATCTTGTTTCACAGTGTGTGCTTTGGTGGGCTTCAGGTCCTAAGGGAAATTGCACACGCAGTGGAAAAGTGACTATTTTATAACGTGAAAATGAAGCCTCCATACTATTGCAGATATTAACCAGCGTTTAACGTGCGCTCATTAAGCTGCTCTTTCCAAACAGTCTGAACCCTGTAAGTAACATGCAAATGTTTATTTCTAGCAGTGTCACTAAACCGAAAGCAGTTCTATAAAAGTGGTATTAAAACAGCTCTCTGCTGCAGTATTCCTCCTACTCTCTGTGTGGAGTCTCATTAAAAGCCTGTGCGCTCCTCCAGTGAGCCTCCATCATTAGCAGAATGCTGTCCGTCAGCAGGTTGTTAGAGCAGTAAACTGTTTATCATTTACTTCATTCCGCTCCCACACTTCACACAGCGAGGCTTCTCTCCTCCGCTGACAGAGAGGATTTCACTGAGGGAGGATGATGACCGGAGACAATAAGCACACACACACACACACACTGTGGTTTACAGTAGATCAGGGCCTGGTGAGCTGCAAAGAACCATAGCACTAAGGTTTCTTATTAAACAAGTCAATCCACAGCTGCTCATGATCCTGTGTCACCGTGCTCAGTGCCCCCTTTTAACGAGGGATATAAAGCCCACCGTCCTTAGACTGTTGAGCGGTGGGGATTGAATTGGGAGCCAAAACTAATCATTTAACATCAGTATCTAACCTCACTAATATTTTTGTGGCCGAATGCCATCAGATCAACACAGAAATGTTCCAACATCCAGTGGAAAGACTTCAGTGTTTACTAAAGTAATCAGAAACAAATTACCTTTTAATACCCTACATTTCAGAGGAAAGTTTGGTTAGTGACTCTGTCTCTCTCTCTCTGTCTCTTTCTCTCCCTCTCTCTCTCTAAGTCTCTGTGTCTCTGTCTCTCTCTCTCTGTCTCATAGCAGCGAACTGTAACCTCAGCTGAACTTGTTTGTATTGAAATTCTAGTTAATCTCGTGTTTTGAAATGCCACGGAGCTGTGACATCACACCTTCACACCCTCGCTGTGGGAGGGGGATAAAGGCTGATTTATGAGTCTGAGTTGACAAGAGCCCTACGCCGTTGTGAGCGTTCCTTCTTGTGCTTTGGTGTCTGTCTCGCGCTGCAATTACACCGTCGCACCACAAGGGCTCCACCCTATGTAGTGCACACTTTGGTGAAGTAGTAGTATTAGGTTTTCTATTGAGCGTGTGGCCTCATGTTTCATCTCTTTGTTTTCTCTGTTTCAGAAGAGGTTGACTACAGCAGCTTCGGCTCCAACACTCTCACCCGAAAGAAGAAGGCCGTCGTCACGCTCCGTAACGACCTGAACAGGAAGCGGCCACACATTCGCATCGGCATGCCTCAGGACTTCCGTCCGGTGTCGTCCATCATCGACGTGGACATTCTGCCAGAGTCTCACCGCAGAGTCCGACTGTACCGCCACGGCTCGGATAAACCACTGGGCTTCTACATCCGCGATGGCACCAGCGTCCGGGTCACGCCTCAAGGCCTGGAGAAGGTTCCCGGGATCTTCATCTCCCGCATGGTGCCAGGAGGACTGGCCGAGAGCACCGGGCTCCTGGCCGTCAACGACGAGGTGCTGGAGGTCAACGGCATCGAGGTTTCAGGCAAAACCCTGGACCAGGTGACGGACATGATGATCGCCAACAGCCACAACCTGATCGTGACGGTGAAGCCGGTGAACCAGCGCAACAACGTGGTCCGGAGCAGCCGGATTTCTGGCAGCTCCGGCCAGTCATCCGACAGCAGCGGCTCAGGGAGCTTCCCGGTCATCACGCATTCCCCATCCAACGCTACCGTCGCCGGTTACGGTCACGACGACCTGGACAGCGACGAAGACTCCGACATCGTCATCGAGAGCAGCGTCAGCCGCCCCTCGCGCCGTTCAAACGTCTCCCAAACCCAGCAGACCTCCTCAAACGCGCCGTCCCCTCCCAGCCCCCCCACAAGACCCCAGAGCAGACCACCTTCAGTCATATCCACAGCCTCCTTCCACTCCCAGCCCAGCCTCAACGGCACAGCTCACAACAGCCTGAGCTACAGGCTCCACAGAGACCTGAACATCCAGCAGCCGCTCTACAACAGCTCCAGCACCAGAGAGAGCAACGGCAGCCTCCACAAAATCCTCAGCAGCCTGAGGACGGACCCACGAAACAGCCTGGCGCTGCCCCCTGGAGGAGTGGAGGAGGATGGCATGGTCATCACTTTATAATACACAATCTCAACTTATAAGACTCACTCTTAAAGCGATGGTTGGGCCAAAACCCGGGTCTGGGAGTGTCAGCCAAGGCTTCTGTAGTTTTGCACTGGAGGGCACAGTTAGTATTGTACAGGATCATCACCAGCCACAGACCGAGTTAAATAACCTCAGACTGATTCTGACGATGTGTACCAAACTAAACCTGGATGAATGTGAACACTACGTTTAAATGTCGCTATTAAAAATAAAGCGTCCTGTGCCTCAAAGAAACGTATGTATTTAGAGGGTAAAAGAGGAGGGCTCTCTGTACTCTTGTAAAGTGTTGGTGAATAACTGGGTGCACTTAGACGTGGCATCCTGGGTTCACTCCTCAGACCACTGTCTGTGAGGAGTGTGGCGTGTTCTCTCTGGGTCTGCACGGGTTCCAGCGTCCACGCGTACCCCCTAAAACTTAACAGCCTGTTTATTCCACTGCCGCTCTCAATGGCACAGGTTAGAGAAACGTAACTCTACAGGATTGAACCTTTCACCACTGTGGCTTCGTATGAATGTCTCTAATCGTCTATAGTCTAATGTAAACACAGCATAGTCATAGTCATCATTTCTCCTCCTGCTGTAAACTACAGACACCGTACATGCCTCCGCTGATTTGGGACGAGGGGCAAAAATGATGGAAATTAGCTTAGTTTTGGCCTAACTTTCCCTTTAAGTGTATCTTTCGTACACACAGACACATTCGGGTCATGTGATCTGACCACCCAGAGACTCCCTGCACAGCCCGGGACGACGGACTCAACGCTGAACCTCATTCTTTCTTAACAAAGATTTTTTTTTTTGTCTTTTTTTTTTTTGTTTTGTTTTGTTTTATTTTTTTTGTACAAAGACTAATTTAACATTCTCGTCTTTTACTCGTCCTTAAGATAATGTTGTGCTTTACGTTGCGGCCATGTCTTTATATCTGTCTAATCTGTTGGGGATGCATGGGGAATAGTGTGGTACATGTTTTTGTTTCCTTTAGGCAGAGCCACTAATTTAACATGAATGTGTTTTTCTTTTTTTTTAAATCAAGTTTCCCATTTAGAGATCACTTTTAATCATGTTTTCTAAATGTCTCTTTGGACCAGCGATGTGGTTTAGGCCTGTGTCATTGTCCTTTTTGTTTTTTGTTTTTTTACGATTCATAAATACAGTATATAACTGAAATATCTGCCACTATCATGAACCTTTCTTAGTGATCACTGGAATTCTTGGGGAATTGAAATTAAAGGCTGATGTTCTTCTGTAAGCTTTTTATTGTGTACAGTCTAACGTGGACTTCGCCAAAGGCTCGGGCTGTTTCAGTGTTTGTTATAATTGATTTGAAATGACAGAAATGTCTGCTGTATGTGTGTCAAGGCTTTATCTCATTCCACAACCAAATCTGTTATTCACAGGACGTTTTTGAGTGTTTCAGGACATGGAGGAGATTACACTGTAATTCCGAGGATCAAAGATATATTAGTTTTTTTAAGGTGATTTTTTTTTTTCTTTAAAACAATGATGTAGTCTTAAGAACGTTTTCCTCCTCTTATTTTGAGGCTTACATCAGGTACTTTTTAAAATGGCAGTGCAGCACATGATTTGCTTGAGATTTTCCAACACACAACCAATAGCTTTGTTTTCAGTGTACACACACACACACACACACACACACACATTCTGTCAGTTAACTGCTAATGACCTAGCGACTCTGGCCCACACAGCTGCGCACAGACACTTACTTAGCATTCGGCTAATAGCCGTTAGCTCACTGAGGACTATGCTAAGCTAATTTATCTTTTACATGCTGGTGCTAACACTCCCTCAAGGTTAATCACACTTTTGCAGTAGGTTATTGTCCATAAGACTACATAAGTCTAAAAACCTCTCATGAAAACAGACACAAAACATACATCAACATCTACACAGATTTATTCCAATGATTATCAGTATTACAAAAGCTGCTGAAGAAGGAATAAACCTTTGTAGATGTTGATGTAGTTTTATTTAGGTGTCACATAGCCTCGTTAATGATGCCCTACAGTGAAGTATCCCCCATTATTTAAACAGGATCTCTACACGATTCCCGTTGCTCTACATCTCTGTGTGTTTCCATGGGTCCGGCGTGAATACAGTCTTTCAGAGTGGATTGATTTGTAATGTCTGATTGTAGAGCATCATAAACCTGCAGCTTTCTTTACAGAGTTCCTCAAAGGAACCAGAGACTGCTTTCATGAAACACTGAGTACTAACCACAGGTTGGGGCATTAAACGTCTATTTAAAAGCATTAGTTTAAATTTCAGCCAGATACCTGTCAATCACTGAAGTGTCGATGGGTTGAATCGTTTAATTCTGAAGTGTGAATATGGATTTTGTTCCTTTTCCATGTTAAACTTTCCCTGAAGAGCCTTCTGCTGCTCACTGACCCCCACAGACACACGACTCATTTAAGATGTTTTATTCAAGTCACTACAGATGTCCAGAACATTCTCTGCTTCTAAAAGTAATGCTGGACATACTTTGGGTTTTACATAAAGGTTGTAAAGCTTCAGTTGCAGACGGGTGTTAGCAGGGTTCCTCAGAAGAGTTCACTGGTGGTCTTGGGTGTAGACATCATGACCCCTGGTTTATATGTTG
Organism: Hoplias malabaricus; assembly: GCF_029633855.1. Classification (NCBI taxonomy): domain Eukaryota; kingdom Metazoa; phylum Chordata; class Actinopteri; order Characiformes; family Erythrinidae; genus Hoplias; species Hoplias malabaricus. The sequence continues at coordinate 42,307,043 of NC_089805.1, forward strand.
TTCTCCAATTGACAGTTCAATATTTAAACACTCTGAATGGCTTTGTTTACGTCAAAAATAGTCAGTAGAATTTTAAAAATATGGCTGGAGTTCCACTTTAGAGCATTTAATGGTCACTTTCTTCACTGGGCCTTGGGTTGGTGTTTCACAACTGGGAACAAATTGTGTTTTGGGAGCACAAGATCCGTGTTTGGTTGACCTTAAGTGTGTGTGTGTGTGTGTGTGTGAACGAGAGAGAGAGAGAAAGATCTGCTCAGATCTGTGCACTGTGGGTCATCATCCTCCCGTTAAGCCTTTTTAGTGGATTACTATTGGTTTGGAGAGCGCTATTCGTACCTGCATGTTGTTTCTGTCCAGCCTCGATTCTCTTGTGCCTTATAGCCCTTCCTCCCTTCACCCAAAAGGTCAGGCCCTTATTTTCTGGCCACAGGACGGACAGCGTACATGCACAAATGCATCAATCAGCCATATTCACCCCATGTTTTAGCTCTAGCTACAGTCAAATCACTGAGGCCTCACTGTGGGCTTCAGGACAGATTAGTGTCTGAGAGTCGCCCTCTGCTGGTCCACTCTGGAACCAACAAGTTTTACTGGGGTTCTCCTCAGAGCCAAGCCAATGTGTTTATATTTATTGTTCAGAATTTTTAACTTTGTCTCGGTTTGTTTCCACTGCTCTGTTCAGTTTCTCTGTACACCAGTTTTAAATCTGAATAAATAAGGAGATTTTAAGAAAACAGGAATGGGTTCTCCTCATGACGTATGACAGACGATTGATTTGACAAGCACCAGCCATTTCAATATATTTCACAGATCCACTTTAACACACTGAGACTTTCTAAACTTTATAATGTCTGTTTACTTACTGATTCATTTTAAAATCCTCAGAACTCTGGCGTCTTTATTTCTATTATAAAGCAGTGATTTATTATATGACATTCATTCATTCATTCGTTAGTGTAACTGCTTCATCCTGTTCAGGGCTATGATTGGTCTGATCAAAGGCACGCACACACACACAATCCTGTGGACAATTTCACACATTCACTCTCTCACCCTCTCACGCCTTTGGACAATTTCACACACTCACTCTCTCACCCACCTGTGGACAAATTCACACACTTGTTGAAAAGTTCACACACTCACCCTCTCACTCACATCTGTGGACAATTTCACACACTCACATTCTCTCACGCCTTTGGACAATTTCACACACTCACTCTCTCACTCACCTGTGGACAAATTCACACACTCACACCTGTGGACAATTTCACACACTCACTTTCTCACCCACTCACCTGTGGACAATTTCACACACTCACCCACTCACCTGTGGACAATTTCACACACTCACCCACTCACCTGTGGACAATTTCACACACTCACCCACTCACCTGTGGACAATTTCACACACCCACCCACTCACCTGTGGACAAGTTCAAACACTCACTCTCTCACCTGTGGACAATTTCACACACTCACCCTCTCACTCACGTATGTGGACAATTTCACACATTCACACACACACACGCACACCTGTGGACCATTTTCACACACTCACCCTCTCACATCTGTGGACAATTTCACACACTCACTCACCCACTCACCTGTGGACAATTTCACACACTCACCCTCTCACTCACACTTGTGGACAATTTCACACACTCACTCTCACCCACTCGCCTGTGGAAAATTTCACACATTCACCCTCTCACTCACACTTGTGGACAAGTTCAAACACTCACTCTCTCATCTGTGGACCATTTCTCTCGCACACTCACCTGTGGACAAGTTCACACACTCACCCTCTCACTCACACATGTGAACAATTTCACACATTCACACCTGTGGACAATTTCACACATTCACACACACGCACACCTGTGGACCATTTCACACTCTCACCCTCTCACTCACATCTGTGGACAATTTCACACACTCACACTCTCACCCACTCACCTGTGGACAAGTTCACACACTCACTCTCTCACCGACTCACCTGTAGACAAGTTCACACACACACCTGTGGACAATTTCACACACTCACCCTCTCACTCACACCTGTGGACAAGTTCACACACTCACTTTCTCACCCACTCACCTGTGGACAATTTCACACACTCACCCACTCACCTGTGGACAATTTCACACACTCACTCTCTCACCTGTGGACAATTTCACACACTCACTCTCTCACCTGTGGACAATTTCACACACTCACACCTGTGGACAATTTCACACACTCACTCTCACACCTGTGGACAATTTCACACACTCACCCACTCACCTGTGGACAATTTCACACACTCACCCACTCACCTGTGGACAAGTTCAAACACTCACTCTCTCACCTGTGGACAATTTCACACATTCACACACACACCTGTGGACCATTTTCACACACTCACCCTCTCACATCTGTGGACAATTTCACACACTCACTCTCTCACTCACACTTGTGGACAATTTCACACACTCACTCACACTTGTGGACAAGTTCAAACACTCACTCTCTCATCTGTGGACCATTTCTGTCGCACACTCACCTGTGGACAATTTCACACATTCACACACACGCACACCTGTGGACCATTTCACACATTCACACACACGCACACCTGTGGACCATTTCACACTCTCAACCTCTCACTCACATCTGTGGACAATTTCACACACTCACACTCTCACCCACTCACCTGTGGACAATTTCACACACTCACACTCTCACCCACTCACCTGTGGACAAGTTCACACACTCACTCTCTCACACACACACCTGTGGACAATTGCACACACTCACTCTCTCACCCACTCACCTGTGGACAAATTCACACACTCACCCTCTCACACTTGTTGAAAAGTTCACACACTCACCCTCTCAATCACATCTGTGGACAATTTCACACACTCACCCTCTCACTCACCCCTGTGGACAAGTTCACACACTCACTCTCTCTCACATTCACTTGTGGACAAGTTCACACACTCACTCTCACATTTGTGGACAAGTTCACACACTCACTCTCTCACCTGTGGACCATTTCACACACTCTCTTGCACACTCACCTGTGTACAATTTCACACACTCACCCTCTCACACAAATCTGTGGACCATTTCACACATTCACTCTCTCACACAAATCTGTGGACCATTTCACACAGCGAATCCACCTCCTTTAATGTGTGTTTGGACTGTGGGAGGAAAGCCCTGCACCTGGAGGAAACCCACACACACACACAGTGACTGGAGGCATGGATTACACCCACGACCCCAGAATCCTGGAGCTGTGAGACAGTGACACTAGCTGCAGCACCATCACATTATTATTACAGGATGCTAAATCAAAGTGCTTTAAAAAAGTAAACTGTGTACTGGCAAATTGTAGCTGTCCAATTAAAAACATGTATCTCCCAAAATACTAACTTTACAGAGAAAGAAAAACCTTCTAAACTTTCAACAGAAGTAAATGAAAAAAATACTTTAATGCAAGTAACTTTTCAGCATTTTTATTGGCCCATTCACCATGACATGTTCACACAGGGTGAAGGACAGCTGTTGTGTTTGATACAGTTCGACAAAAATGGAGATACATGGTTTTAAATGGACAGTGATGAAATACAGTTATGCTTTTAAGAAACACGATATAATAACAATGTAAGCACAATACAGAAAATCAGTAAAATTAATAGTGAAAAAAATATGCAAATGAGCAAACCTCATTTGTCTGAATTTGTGGGAACAACTTAGCAACTTGCGAGAACACTATAAAAGTTTCCTCGAAAGACTTAACCATGTGTGGTGTCAACAATGCACGGCAAAGACTCAGTAAGTCATGGGAATTAGATAGGCCATATTATCTTGTTCTCACACTTTAATCCCACGTATTAAAACGAGCTGTATATTTCCAACTTATTATTAAGTTGCTCCTACAAATGATTAAACAGCAGGGCTGTGTGAATTTTTCATTTTAAAAAAAGATGTTTGGTAATAACGTGTTCGACCCCTGAACGAAGCGGTTGCAGGAAATTATCTGATGAAAAGGTGACTGAGGACAAAACGCGCTTCTCTGAGCTTGAGCCTCGTGGAGACCCGTAGAGAGTCATATGATGAAGGGGGTAAATATCTGTGGCTGCGGGTCTGTGAGGAATTACGGCGTTAAACTCGGATAAATAACTCGTACATTTCATCCAGTCATCCATGGAGGCGCAGTTCGGGAGGGCGGCGGTGGGAGCGGCGCTGTCCCCTCTGCAGGAACACAGCGCCGAGGTCAGTCGGGACAGCGGCGTCGAGTCGCGGAGCTCCAGCAGCGGAGCTCTCAGCAGCGAAGCGCCGTCCCTCAGCCCCAGCCTCGGGGCCCTGAGCGGAGGAGCACCGTCCCTCAGCCCCAGCCTCGGGGCCCTGAGCGGAGGAGCACCGTCCCTCAGCCCCAGCCTCGGGGCCCTGAGCGGGGGAGCGCCGTCCCTCAGCCCAAGCCTCGGAGCCCTGAGTGGAGGAGCCCCTTCCCTCAGCCGTAGCTTGAGCGGGGAGAATGTCCCGCAGAGCCGCAGTAGCGAGGCCCTAAAGTCGGAGGATCAGACGGAGGAGATACTGAGGCACACAGCGACGATCTATTCCTCTTACATCCGCGCAAATGTTGGTGAAGAGGTGAGGAACTTAACTGCTGGCAAGGCTCTTGTGTTAAGAGAAGTTAACTTAGTGTAACTCCCCGTTCCACCTTAAACATTCAGAAGTTACGTAGCTACCAGTTGCTGAAATTGATTTTAGCTCACTATTTTCTAGTATATTGTTTTGCCGTATTGACTATTCCACCTTAAAGGTGCAGCAGTAACTTTCTCTACAATACACAGTTAGCTCGGCTGTTTTTGTCAGGGTATGATTTGGGTGTCCCATTCCACCTTAAATTATGCATTATGCAGCCTCGTATTTATTGAATGCCGGCATCCTATTCGTCGGCTTCTTATTTAAGGTGGAATGACAAATTCCAGTAGTATATCTGAGGCGAAGCTAAAGTTGTTTCTCTATTCGTCAGCTTCTTATTTAAGGTGGAATGGAAGATTTCAATAATGATTCAGACAAAGTTGAAATTAAATTCCTATTCATTAACTACTTATTTAAGGTGGAACGGAAGATTTCAATAATGATTCAGACAAAAGTGTAACGTATGTATTATTATTGTATATCAGACAGTAAATCCAGAGCTGAATTTAGCTTCCTAATCCTCAGTTCATTTAAGGTGGAATGAAAGATTCCAGGAGTGTTCAGACAATAAAGACAAAGCTGCATCTGGTTTCATATTCGTCGTCATCTTCTTATTAAGAGGGAAATGAAAAACTTGAGTAATGTAATGTACAGTAAAGACAAAGCTTCAGTTGAATTCTCACAGTCGATATTAGGAAAACTTCCCTTTTCTGTATGCAGCAAATTTTCTGAGCCACCATAATGTAATTGCTGTACCCTTTAAGGTGGAATGGACAATTGGAATGAGAAGCCAGTTAAGAAGAGAGGGGAACAAAAGAAAGCTCCCAAAGTCCTGTCACTGCTTTATATGGTCCTTGTTCGGATGAGACCGTTTATCTCTGTCCATCACCCTTGTCTCTAATGATGTCTTTAACCCTGCAGATCCTGTGCCTGGAGAAGAGCCTAGAAGAGATGCTGACCCGAGTGGACGAGTTTGTGGGGATGCTGGACATGGTAAACAAGTTGGATGCACTCGGATGTTGTTTACTGATAAACACTTTCAGGGCTGGGCTTCTCAAAGGCACCTGTAGTAGTTAAAGCAATTGTTATTACATACGATGTAGCTTCTACCAGTCCACGATGATCTAAATTAAGAGGTCTTACACTGGGGTCCTGAAATGGTCTCAGGACGGGGGTGGTTCTACAAGAAATGTATATACTGATCCAAAAACATGCACAAAGTTCCCAGAGCCATGGCAGATGGACTTGGTGTTTGATGCCCCACACATTTCTATAGCAACGAGAGACAGAACACAGTGGAACTAAACTGTGGGGGGAGCTGCTGCACACATTCTGTACACAGAAGGGTTTGTGTGCATCTATCTCTACCACTGTGTGTTATGGGACAGTTCATCAGCAGGTTGTGGCTGATTAGTTGTGAAATATTTCCTTCTTCAGATGCTCTCCTGACCATGAGGGGGCTCAGGTTCATGCAAAAACATACACTACCAGTCAAATGTTTGGACACGCCCCCTCAGGGAGGGCTTCCTTTGTTTCGGGCCATTTTCCACATCGTGTGAATGTCCAGTACCAGTCAAAAGTTGGCCACATCTTCTCATTCCATGATTTGTCTTTGTTTTTTATTATTTTCTACACTGTAAATGAATGTGGAAGACATTAAAACCATGAAGGAACACATGTGGAATTATGTAGTAAACAAAAACAAAGCAGAATGTTTTATACATTAGATTCTCCAAAGTATAGCCCCCCTTTACACACACTCACTGTTCTCTCAGTCGGCTTCATGAGGTCATCACCTGGAACGGTTTTCAGTGAACTGCTGTGGCCTCGTCGAGAGTTAATCTGTAGAACCGCTCCCTTCTTAATGTGTGTGAGACCAACCCTGGGGTTGTGCAGAGGTAGGGGCTGGTACACAGTTCTGTACAGGGACTCGAGAAGATGTGTCCAATCTTTTGACTGATACTGTATTTCTTCTTCTCTCCACAGATTCGAAATGACACCTCTCAGATAGTGAACGTCAGCCTGCCACAGATTCACCAGAAGTCTGAGGACATGAGGGAGCTTTACAGAAAAATCGATAAGCTGGAGGTATTACAAAATGTAAAAATGTGCCGCATGATCAGCTTGTAAAAGGAATATTGTTGGCGTTACATCATTGTATTCCCGCGTTGTCCTGTACTGATGGTATAACTACATTGTCATATCTGTGTGCCTCGACGTCTCAAGGCGTTTGTGAAGATGGTAGCAGCCAATGTGAGTGCCATGGAGGAGCAGGTGACTCTGGCAGAAGGAGAAGTCAAGACCCTGCCAGGAGCTTTCAAGAAGATTTTCAGGAGTGTCCCTGGGTTTTTGAACGTATGTAACATCATACCACCATGAAACCACTTTTGGAAATCACACGTTCTCTCACACTGATGAAAGAGGATGGTGCTGTGGGGAGATGGTACTGGTTAATATTATTTTGTCCTCACACAGCTGCTACATGGCAGTGTAATCCTCAATATGTAATGTTTTCTTTCATTTCACAGAAAGTGCTTAGTTAATACATTACCCCCATCTGTTCAGGTTCATGTATCTGCTGTGAGCTGGGACTCTTTCAATCGTGAAGGCTATTTGAGAACTGGAAATTCAGGATTGTCTCTAAGGAGCAAGGGTTTCCTTGAAGCGATATTCAGTTTTTGACCTAATTGTGCTTAACATATCTAGCCCCACCCTCATTGTGTTTTTTCTGCTGAAAAAGATGTAGATTCAATTAAAAAAAGGGGGTGAATCCTGTCAGACTGATGACATATTAAAGCTAGATTAGTATTTGTTTGAGGCCAGTTCCATCTCCTGGACTTGGAGGTTAAAGACATGTGAAGCTTCTGTTCAAACCACTGCGAAGGTAGCGTCACGGCTCCAAGGCCAGAAAAATTGGTGCTGGGGAAGTACTATAAACTCACTGGTCTGGAACCAACAAACCTGTGATGCAACAGGCCAAAGGGTGGGGTCCTGGCATCCACTTGTGCTTGTGTATTTATTTACCTGCCTTAATGATAATTACAGCTAAACACAAGAGGTGGAGTCTGTGGTCCACTGAGGAGTGTGATATGGTCCTCATGAGAGCTTCTGGATGATGTGTGTAATCACTGAGCTCTCAAACCTCTAGAAACATGAGTCCATTCTTAAAAGGTTCACTGTAACCAGCTCCAACATGAGCCCCAGCACTTTTTTGGTGGAAAAGTAGCGTGTGAGGCTGATTATGGCTTTGATTAGTTGATCTATTAACAGATTGGAGATTTGATGGCTATTAATGTCTTCATGCTTCTGTCTTTTCAGAAACCTGCCAGTCCCAAAAGAAGAGCACAGCCGCACCAGGAGATACCCGCTGTATTCAGGACTGATGATTACTTCACGTCTCACCCAGAGCAGTGACGGGAAGCACCGTAGCTTTGACCACGGGAGGTTCAGCCAGGCGTCAGAACTGCTGCAGATTAGAACCAGTCACAGTTGGAGCTCTGTCAGACGCACACTCACCTTCAACAGCAATATACCCTCGGTACTCTGAGCTTAACACAGAGCTTAATCTTACGGCATCAGATCACAGCCAAGTGCTATTTTAGTAGCCTGTTTGACGGCAGCTAGTTTTATAACCAAAAAAAATATGCTTTTATTTTAAAGGACTTTTTGTTTAAAGTGCCTCTCCTGGAAACTCAGAAACTGTTCGTTCTGTTGGTCCTCCACCTGAAATCACGCAGCAGTCTTCAGAATATGAGTGGAGTTTCTGGAGTTTTTAAAATTTTTTTTTTTTTTTTTTTTACACCTAGGCTTATTGTACATAGTTTTATAGTGTCATCGTATTACGAACTCGGCCCTTCTTTTCTCTGCACTGAAGATGTTTTTTGCACGATTAACATCCTTAATGATGTTTTCTCTTTCTCTTCTGATTTAACACTTTGTCACATGCTGTAATTCGATGTGGAGCCACTGTTGATTCTGGTTCTTCATCATGATGTAAATGTACACTTTTATGCTCTCCAAGCCACAGAACTGATCTCCTTTTATATGTCAGTGTCACTAATCAGTTAACGGAACTGTATTTAATTAATGTGATTTGAGACTCATGTTCATTTATTTATAATAAAATAGAAATTTATCTGTAAGAAGAAAGAAGCTCAGTTTGTTTTCAGTTACTGAATCATTGTTGAAATAATTACAGTGGAGAACTATGTCTCACGATGGCGCAGTAGGTTGTGATGCTGTCACACGGCTCCAGGGACCTGGAGGTGGGTGGGAGGGGTCGAGTCCCGCTCCGGATGACTGTCTGTGAGGAGTGTGGAGTGTTCTCCCTGTGTCTGTGTAGGTTTCCTCCGGGTGACTGTCTGTGAGGAGTGTGGAGTGTTCTCCCTGTGTCTGTGTGGGTTTCCTCCGGGTGACTGTCTGTGAGGAGTGTGGAGTGTTCTCCCTGTGTCTGTGTGGGTTTCCTCCGGGTGACTGTCTGTGAGGAGTGTGGAGTGTTCTCCCTGTGTCTGTGTGGGTTTCCTCCGGGTGACTGTCTGTGAGGAGTGTGGAGTGTTCTCCCTGTGTCTTTGTGGGTTTCCTCCAGGTGACTGTCTGTGAGGAGTGTGGTGTGTTCTCCCTGTGTCTGCGTGGGTTTCCTCCAGGTGACTGTCTGTGAGGAGTGTGGTGTGTTCTCCCTGTGTCTGCGTGGGTTTCCTCCGGGTGACTGTCTGTGAGGAGTGTGGTGTGTTCTCCCTGTGTCTTTGTGGGTTTCCTCCGGGTGACTGTCTGTGAGGAGTGTGGTGTGTTCTCTTTGTGTCTGTGTGGGTTTCCTCCGGGTGACTGAGCAGTGTGGTGTGTTCTCCCTGTGTCTGCGTGGGTTTCCTCCGGGTGACTGTCTGTGAGGAGTGTGGTGTGTTCTCCCTGTGTCTGTGTGGGTTTCCTCCGGGTGACTGTCTGTGAGGAGTGTGGTGTGTTCTCCCTGTGTCTGTGTGGGTTTCCTCCGGGTGACTGTCTGTGAGGAGTATGGTGTGTTCTCCCTGTGTCTGCGTGGGTTTCCTCCGGGTGACTGTCTGTGAGGAGTGTGGTGTGTTCTCCCTGTGTCTGTGTGGGTTTCCTCCGGGTGACTGTCTGTGTGGAGTGTGGTGTGTTCTCCCTGTGTCTGTGTGGGTTTCCTCCGGGTGACTGTCTGTGAGGAGTGTGGTGTGTTCTCCCTGTGTTTGTGTGGGTTTCCTCCGGGTGACTGTCTGTGAGGAGTGTGGTGTGTTCTCCCTGTGTCTGCGTGGGTTTCCTCCGAGTGCTCCAATTTCCTCCCACGGTCCAAAAACACAGGTTGGTAGGTGGATTGGTGACTCAGAATGAATCAGTATGTAATCTTCAAGGTGTATGGGAAACTAATTAAAGGTGAGATGTGATTTTATCCCTGAGACTGAATTTAGTTGCCCCTGTGTAAGGAACGTAAGGGTGAAATTGGGATAATAGGTTATGCAGAGAACAGATGGACTACAGTTTGAAATTACAGAGGTATAAAAGCATACGTGCTCCTGCATGGTCAGTGGAGCTGATAAGATGGACAAAGGACACATGTTTTCTGAAGTGCACGTTTTACTTCCAAACTCCACAACATCTGTTCTAAACATTGTGATTCATATAAAACTGCTAATTCATATTGAGTGTAATTAAACTTCCCTTAGAAGTGAAATTATTACAAGTGAGATGCATCTTGTACTGCATCTCAGTCATTTGCCTTGCTACGACTCCCCACACCACAGGGGGCGCGCCCCCCAATTTGGGACCCACTGTTTTATATTTGATACAATGGTTTATACATTGGGGGACTTTTATTTTTGATAGCGGCTGTAGGACAGTGTGGAAATGTGTGTGATTATTTCATCAGCATTTATACTGCTGCCCGATTAGGACTGCGCTTGCGCAGAACATCATGCTTGTGTACGCTGCTGATAGCTGACATTTTATTAATTTCTTCATCCAGAATAATAGCAAATAGACAAAGCCTTTTTTGTATACCTCAGAATATCTGTACGGACATTTTGATTGGTAACTAAACACACATTGCAGGTTGTGTAAATCTGCAGTAGACAATGAGGAAAGGCTAAATCACGTTTATCTGTGTTTAAAGTTGCTCACTCTTGGGAGATAAAGCTCTTCTGATTTGGAAAAGTCTCTGCTACTGTAAGCGAAGGTTTGCGCATGCGCAGTCCACATCGGGCTCGTCGCGCAAATCGGAGAGCCGCAGTTTCAGTTCCTCCCAGCTCAAAAATCAGCTCAAACTCGGGTTTCCTCCGAAACTGTAGGTAAAACTGGACTTCCTTTGCACTGCGGTTTTCCAGCGGTGACTGAGCTTGTGCTGTTGTGATGTGTTAGACCTGTCTGTCGCTCTCTGTTCTTTAGCGCACTGTTCTGCTGGAGCTGAGACATGGGGCAATGTTTAATTTAATGTCAGACTAGAGCTTAATGCTTAAACTTGTATCGAATTGCTTGCTTGCTTATTTTATTTACCTCTAATAACACAATAAATGCACATCCTTTGGGCCGGGATTACACCACAGACCCGTCCTTTGTTTTTGTTTTTTTTCTCTCTTCGGCTGTGAGGAGGGTTTACTCTTAAATTAACAGTTAAATTCCTGACTGCTGTCCTCATGAACCCAGAATGTGGTTAGGCCATATGCTCCTTACTGGAACAGGCTTTAAATACCACCACAACTACGGCCTCTTCTTAAACTCTTACTGGAGTGTTTACATTTCTGAAGACTTGGGTTTTGTATTAAATTAACCTTAGATTAAAATATATGATTTCTAGTGTATTTCCGTGATATATTTCTTTTTTTCATATTCAGTGCCAGGGAGTCTGCATGTGTCCTGTTTCAATTTGGTGTATATATAGATATATTTAATGCATTTAGTGTGTGTTTATATGTCCACTGTGTACCATATGTGCACTAATCATTATGTCCAGTGTTTCCGTTGGGTTGCGTCATTACTCGCGCAGCAGGAGAGAGTGGTCGCGTTCCAAACCGACATAGTAGTGCACTAGAATCTAGGGAGTGACACTAAGTGACCTGTTTAGATGATAAAGGCTAACGGTACTCGGTTTATTAAAGCATTATGTGGGAATATTTTATGGAAATCAAACATGAGTTTCAGTAGTGTTACCGCCTAACAAGTTTGCAGCTAAATGTTTGTGGATTAGCGTAAATAACTTTTAAAATACACGTTTATAACGTTAAACAAACTTTTTCGACATTACAGATACAAAAAAAAAAAAAAAACCCCGGCAAAAAATGTCTGTTAAACCGTCGAAATTCTCGATTTTTCTTTAGCGCCTATGTGTACTGTTGCCAGGGAAACGGCACTGAAAGAGCTAACGGTTAAAAATGGCCACTAGAATGGAATTGTGGATTTTGTGTGAAAGTTATATCAAATGATACAACTTTGCAGCTAAAAGATAATAATGATAATAATAGCAAGTTTAACTTAATGTTTTAATATTATTATTTCGGTTAAGACGCCATGCGTTTAAACCATTCAAAATGTGTTAACCTGCCTTAGGAGCATTTTTTCCATTTTGTAACCAGGTCTCCTGGCTCACATTCTTGGTAGCCCTTCTGGGAAAGGGCAAGTCCAGACCTGTTGAATGGAGAGAGATCTTTGAATTCAAAACTAAAAGCCACAGTATAGATTCTATTTCATATACGAAATCAAAGAGAAAAAGTGAAAAGAGTCATTGAATAAGAGAAGAGTGTGTGTTGTGCAAGTGTTAGGGCAGTTTCATATTTCTTTGCTATTTAGAAGAAGCGCCATATCAGGTTCAGCTTTTTCAGACTCTGGAAACATTTGTTCTATGAATTAAAAAAATAATAATAATAAATTGAGTGAGGGTGGGATTAAGGGCAACCTTCACATTTCACAGCTCCTGAAAAGCAGCACCTGCTGTTTACATTTGATACTTCAGGCACAGGGTACCCACTGTTATTTATATTACTGCATTGAAAACCAAAAGATAGATAGATACTTTATTGATCCCAGAGGGAAATTCAAGTTATATGTTTTAAACTAGATAAAAACTCTATAAAACATGCATTAAAGACATAGTTGTCCGGAAGACTCATATAGGCAAATACAAGCTCATAGCATCACAGAAGCCAAAACCTTTACATACACTACATGGACAAAATTACTGGGACGTCCACAAATCACAACTACATGTGTTTATGACACCCCTTTCTAAGTACATAGTCTATTATGTAGTTGGTTCCCCCTTTGCACCTACGTCCACTCTTCTCTGAAAGCCTTTTAGATTTTACTGTGTGTTTCTTTACAAAGGCTTGGACGAGTTTTAGTTAATCTCAATTCGTTACCTGATGTTGAGGTAAAGGCTCTGTGTGGGAACAGCCAAGTTCTTTCACACCAAACTCATACACCATGCCTTTGTGGTCTCTTACTGTGTGCTTCAGCACTTAGTGACTGCTCTGTAAAATTTCATGGTCTGCAACTTTGCAGCTAATTTGCTGTTGTTAATTTGCAGTTTTCAATAATACCATTCTAATGTAATCATGGAAACTCTAGAATAAAAAAAAATGGCTTTCACAAATCCTTGTAAGGATAGACAAAGGCAAAGTGCTTGATGCTGTGCACTTGTGTCAATGGGACTGAATTAAACCCCAGGTTACAATAATTAGGGTGTGTCCCAAGTCCCATGCTTTAGGCTATAATCCTTACTTGTTTCCTCAGAGAAACAAATGAGTTAAAGGTGGCATGAAGAATAATTCCAGGCAGAGATCACTGAAGATAATGTAAAGCCTTAGTCTGGGGCTGTTTTTCTTACAGTGGTGTTGTGGAGCTTGTGATCATTCCTGGGATTCTGCACTCTGAAGTTTACAAAGGGATTCTGGATGGAAACCTGCAGACGTCTACAAAAAAGCTACGGACATGAAAATAATATCTATGCCACTTTTTTGGTGTTGCTCTCGGATGTAACGCACACTTTCACATGTGGTACAACTTCGCACCACTGTATATACTTATTTGAGACTAATACTCTTTCTTTTGTCTCCCACAGCACAATGTGTGGTATCTGGGCGTTATTTGGGAGTGACGAGTGCCTGTCAGTACAGTGCACCTGTGCAATGAAGATCGCTCACCGTGGTCCGGACGCTTTCCGATTTGAGAATGTTAACGACTTCACCAACTGCTGCTTCGGTTTTCACCGCCTGGCCATCGTAGACCAGCTGTATGGCATGCAGCCGCTGAGGGTGAAGAAGTTCCCCTACCTCTGGCTCTGCTACAACGGAGAGATCTACAACCACAAACGGGTATGAGCTAATGATTACTGGGTTATCACGTCGGTTTCATGCCCTGTTTGTAAACTCCCTAAAGTAATAGACAGGGAGTTTGTTTTCTTTTTTCATCAGTAACAGCCTCTGCTTCTCTGAGAAGGCTTTACACTAGACCAGTGGTTCCCAAACTTCTTCAGCTCTGCCCCTTATCTGGGCACCTTATCCATATCTGGGCACACACATATTCACTCACACACCAGAGCAGTTATTACAGAAGACAATTCACCTAACCTCCATGTTTCTAAACTGTGGGAGGAAACCGGAGACCCCGGAGGAAACCCACGCAGACACAGGGAGAACATGGAAACTCCACCCAGATAGGAGTTGAACCCAAGATGCCAGCGCTGAGAGGCGAACATGCTAACCGTGCTATATATATATAAAACGTGTTGATCATTTTGTTTAGTTCATCCCAAATGTATTAGACCATGTTCAGACATTGAAGTAAACACAGTTCCACAGCTCCACAGCTCCACAACCCAATGGTGGGGTGCTTTCTCTAACTCTGACACCCATGGCACTGAGCATGGTTAAAGCAACAGCTCCAGAATGGTTCATGGCATTCAGCAGAGATTATTCAAGCTCTGTTCACACTAAGTGAACTTATTAAGAAGGTGTGGGGAGCTACAATTATTTGCACACACAGGGCAGCTCACCATTTGCACTCACTGTGGGAGAAGGACAAGCTGTTACATTTGCCCAGTGATGCATTTGTGTTTGTGGTCGTACCTTCCAGCCTTGAGACCTCAGAAAGTGGGAGATTTTCCAAACAGTGCAAGTTCAACCAAGGCAGTCTGAAGGCTGGTTCATAGCAGTTAAAAACAAGATGGATGTCATTGCATCTGAAATGGACAGAACGCAAGGGCGCATACCACATGAAAAATGAAAAAAATGCCTACTTTCTGCGTGGTGACGCAAACGCACAATGTTCACTCATTGGCCAGAGAACGTGTTGAAGGGGTGTTACTCCTGCATTTCTCATAGTTGAGTCCATTTCTATGGAGATAATAAAGGCTGTGGGTCATAGTCGCTGAAATCAATCATTAAAAAAGTTGTCTACTTTTTGATGGTTGTGTTTAGTTCTAATATAATGTTTTTTGTTTTTTTAACCTAAAGCTGAAAGATGAGTTTGAGTTTGACTACCAGACTAAAATGGACGGAGAGATCCTGCTTCACCTGTACAACCACTACGGCATTGAGAAAATGGTCCCTCTGCTGGATGGTGTGTTTGCCTTTATCCTGCTGGACACAGCCAACAGGAAGGTTTTCCTGGGGAGGGACACGTACGGAGTGAGACCTATGTTTAAAATGCTGACAGCCAATGGCTTCCTCGCCGTCTGCTCAGAGGCCAAAGGTAAGACTCCAGGGACTGGGATCTTTTTAAAGGGGAGAATGATTTACAACAGTGAAGCTCCTGTTTGGTTTATAGACACCTAGTGGTAATAGTCTCTGTTCTTCTGGGAAGTCTTTACACTGGATATTATAACATTGCTATGAGGATTTGATGGCTTTCAGCAAGATAGACATCAGTGAGATCAGGTCCTGCTGTTGGATGATTAGTTCTGATGGAGTCCTCTGGAAAACACTGGTCCGCTCCTCAACAGATCACTGCTGAGAAATGTTATACACTCTGACACTTGGCACAGAACATGGTAAGCCTAGGCTCATGTACAGCTGCTCCAGAGGCATTAATAGATGTTCGTAGCTCGGTAAAGAAACATTCTCTTTACTGAACAACCCCTGAGAAATGTACCTGATTCTTATTCGTATTGTCTGGAAACCTGTCCACAATTTCTGTGTCCTCAGGTCTAACACAGATCACACACTCTATGCCTGACCCGGTGAAGATCACACCCTTCCCCCCTGGTCACTTTGAGGTGTTTGACCTGAAGATGAGTGGAAAAGTGGAGTCTCTCAAGCTGGACCGTTTCCACAGCTGCACAGATGAACCCAAACATGCCATTCACGACAGTGCTGGGAAACTCAGCGAAGGTAGACATTCACAGAACACAGGAGATCACACCGCCACAGGTCATATGAGCAATAGAGATCACATGAAAACTAACTGTTTTACATTTTTTTACACCAATTTTAAGCATATGAACCCTGTTAAAGAACATTTTCCTGCTCACACATCTCGCTTACACAAGCATCCAAAAGTGATTCTTCTATGGTAGCTTTCAGAGTAACTTCTCTGTCAAAATAAATGTAGTAGTCGCAGATTTAAAGTGGCCTGATTTAAAATTTGAACTGAGCCTAAAAGCCGTCATGAGACAGACCTCAAAGTGAGTGCTTCCACCAAACCAGATTGATCATTTATGATTATAAAATTAGGGAGACAGCAGAGAGAAGAGAAAAAAATTAAATAAAATCAGGGCCTTTAAAAGTTCTTTAAAAGCTGAAGGAAATGCAGTGAGAAAACTGAATATCAATCAGTCAATCAATTTTTGTTTGTGTAGGATTTACTCCAGAGACCGTGAAGACCAACATCAGGGTCCTGTTTGAAAATGCTGTGAGGAAACGACTGATGGCCCACAGGAGAATTGGCTGCATGCTCTCAGGTACTGCTGTTCGTTTGGAACGAAAATGGAAATATATTGTTAAAGTAGTGCCTTTCTAATTTGTTTTACTGAGGTCTTCAACACTAAAAACAACAAGGGATTAAACCAAATAAATGATCTGCCAGTAGAGGCCTCTCCTCTTCTACAGGTGGGCTGGACTCCAGTCTGGTGGCTGCCACTGTCGTCAAACTGGCCAAAGAGACCCAGCTGGATTACACCGTCCAGACGTTTGCCATTGGGGCCGAAGACAGTCCAGATGTTGCAGCTGCTCGGAAGGTCAGCGGGGTTTAATCAGCAGAGTAGTTTTAATCTCTGACCTCTTCCAGAGCTACTGAATGCAGTTTTGATTTTCCTGCTCTGAATGTTGTTGTTGTTCTTCTGCAGGTAGCAGCTTACATTGGCAGTGATCACCATGAAGTGAATTTCACCCCTGAGGAGGGCATCAAGGCTTTGGAGGACGTCATTATCCAACTGGAGAGTTACGACATCACCACAGTGCGAGCGTCTGTCGGTGAGAACAGGGCTCTGTAACTTTAGGGACATGAGGGACTGTCTCTGTGAAGGAACCAGAATTGATTTTGTATCTTTTCTATCACATACTGATGTTAAGTTTTTTTCTTTTTGAGTGTTATTAGCCCAAATTTCACCACAGTCAACGGGATACAGTGGTTTAGGGATTGGCTTCATTCATGAAAGTGGCACCAGAACTAACACATTCACTAATATTTACATATATGCAATATATATATATATATATATATATATCCGCGTGGGTTTCCTCCGGGTGACTGTCTGTGAGGGGTGTGGTGTGTTCTCCCTGTGTCTGTGTGGGTTTCCTCCGGGTGACTGTCTGTGAGGAGTGTGGTGTGTTCTCTCTGTGTCTTTGTGGGTTTCCTCCGGGTGACTGTCTGTGAGGAGTGTGGTGTGTTCTCTCTGTGTCTTTGTGGGTTTCCTCCGGGTGACTATCTGTGAGGAGTGTGGTGTGTTCTCTCTGTGTCTGCGTGGGTTTCCTCAGGGTGACTGTCTGTGAGGAGTGTGGTGTGTTCTCCCTGTGTCTGTGTGGGTTTCCTCCGGGTGACTGTCTGTGAGGAGTGTGGTGTGTTCTCTCTGTGTCTTTGTGGGTTTCCTCCGGGTGACTATCTGTGAGGAGTGTGGTGTGTTCTCCCTGTGTCTGTGTGGGTTTCCTCCGGGTGACTATCTGTGAGGAGTGTGGTGTGTTCTCTCTGTGTCTTTGTGGGTTTCCTCCGGGTGACTATCTGTGAGGAGTGTGGTGTGTTCTCCCTGTGTCTGTGTGGGTTTCCTCCGGGTGACTATCTGTGAGGAGTGTGGTGTGTTCTCCCTGTGTCTGCGTGGGTTTCCTCAGGGTGACTGTCTGTGAGGAGTGTGGTGTGTTCTCCCTGTGTCTGTGTGGGTTTCCTCCGGGTGACTGTCTGTGAGGAGTGTGGTGTGTTCTCTCTGTGTCTGTGTGGGTTTCCTCCGGGTGACTATCTGTGAGGAGTGTGGTGTGTTCTCCCTGTGTCTGCGTGGGTTTCCTCAGGGTGACTGTCTGTGAGGAGTGTGGTGTGTTTTCCTTGTGTCTGCGTGGGTTTCCTCCGGGTGACTGTCTGTGAGGAGTGTGGTGTGTTCTCCCTGTGTCTGCGTGGGTTTCCTCCTGGTGCTCCGGTTTCCTCCCACAGTCCAAAAACAGTCGTTGGTAGGTGGATTGGCGAATCATCAGTGTCCATAGGTGTGTGTGTCACCTTCTGAAGGAATAGCGCCCCCTCTAGGGTGTATTCCCGCCTTGCGCCCAGTGATTCCAGGTAGGCCCGGACCCATCGCATCTCTGAACTGGATAAGGGTTACAGACAGTGAATGAATGAATGAATAATTCCAGTATACCATATTCAACATTTTCTGGTGTTACCTAAGAAATGAAAGTATCCAAACTTTTAGAGCAAACCTTTTGAAACACTAGATGTTCCCAGGCGATTAATTGGCTGTGTATAAAGACCCCAGGGCGGAGGGAGAATTGCTCAGTGCTCATAAAAGTGTGAAGCCATAGTGATGATTTTGATTCATGTCTTTGTCTCTGTGAATTACCTTCACTCTTTTCCCATCCACACCGATCGTGAGCAGACCAGTCTGACTAAGTGACGTCCCATTTTCCCCCTCACTAGAGCCTGTGAATCACAGCATTTGTGTAGTTCGAGAGAATGGATTTCCATCAGGCTGCGCTTAAAACTGCCTCGTCAGCTCTGGATGGCAGCAAAATTTGTGCATCAGTTCTTTAGATGAAAAGAAATTAATGCTGCCCAGTTTGAGGGTCATTGCTCTGTCTGGCCCCTGTGGCTCACGTTTGGCCTCGTCCAGATCCCAGACTGGGGTTAGAAAAAAGTTTTAATGTGCAGTGGTTAACGTTGAGTCTGATCTTCAGTAAAGTGTAGGACATTGTACTGATTGTTCAGGTAATCTCACACTAGGGGTTTAAGGATGAACCAATCAATTTGGTCTCTGTATGAGTGGTTGGAGACGATGCTTTCTAAGAAATTAATAGTTTATTTTTAATATTTTATACCTCTCTATTATCAGATATAGAGTCATAAACTGAAATGATTTTTTTTTTTTTAAAAAACACATGGATGATTTTCCTAAGGGTCAGTGTTGAAGTGCAAAGTGCTGTAAAGCATTAACTGTGTTTAGGGAAGTTTGAGGGTGATGCCATAGCTCTGGAAATAGTAGCTGATTTTTAAAAATAACAATGGCATACACAAATGATAATCTGACAAATTGTGATCCACCTTTGTCCTGTAAGGTGCTAAGTAGTTGATCAGAGTTGAGTTACAGAGAGCCAGGGACACCCCCTTCTTTTATGTTTGCTCACAGAGACACAGTGAGAGCAAAAAACAAAATGGCTAGTTGAGTTTTGTTAGTGATTAAACCACTCTGAACTGACTCCTTTAGCAAATGCAGGGCAAATGTACCCACTGTGTGAGAGCTACCTCGATGTGAATAAACCCCACTTCACAAGCTACTTGGGTGAAATTTAAAGGCAGCGTTCTTTGGACTTCACCGCTCGTCAGTCAGTTTAAGCTTGAAACCGGTGTAATGTGTTTACAAAACCCCAGTGTCTGTAAAATGGTGAAAATAAAAAAGAGTCTCAGTCCAGTGTGCTAGGCTTTCTCTCGTTGCTCACGGATGTATCTCAAACAGCATCTGGAGATATTTAGACAACAAACAACACTTCCACATGTTGAAAATCATGAACCGAGATAAGGATATTGCTCAATTCCTTCTCCATAAGTGTGTTGAATTATTATTTTTGCTGTAGATGGAACGGACACTAAATTGGGCTAACTGCATAAAAATAAACACAGAACGAAAGTGCTACAAAACTCGAGTTACAAATGAATTTCTGTGGTAATTCAAACTGTGAAGACAGGTTAAACTTCAGCCACATTCAAACAACATACCATTCCACTTTAAAAGTCGTCTAGCTTCTGAATGTAAACAAACCAGAGAGATCAGCGTTTCCCCACAGTCATAGACATTCACTAGAGTGATTGAACCCTGCTCTGGCGTCTACACTGCTGTGGGTAAATCCTGCAGGATGAGCTTTGTGAGCTACCCCAGTGCGAATGCACACCTCACCACTTTTAGTTTTATTTCACCACATACACCACAGTAACACTTGGAAACATTGTTTTGGAAACACATGCTAAATTAATGTTAGATTCATGTTTATAATTAATGTTTTACTCTGTTTCCTTCTTAAAATTTACATAAACTGCCAAAAAATCCCTGATGATGACTTCCATTTAATGAATTAAAGTAACTCTCTTTCAGCCAATAGGGAGCGCTATTGTTCAACGTAGAAAGTGACTGTTCAGCTGTGTTAGGGGCCCTGTGTGTTTTGTGCGGGTTTCTAGGCATGTATCTGATATCGAAGTACATTCGTGAGAAGACAGACAGTGTGGTGATCTTCTCCGGTGAAGGGGCTGATGAACTCGCCCAGGGCTACATCTACTTCCATAAGGTAAAACGGGGCTACACAATTAATCAGAAATTAATAGAGCCTCAAAATATAGCAAGTCTTGCTCAAGCCTAAGCAGATAAGATAAATGTGATTAAAAACACAAAGTAATACAATAAACGATGACTGATTTTTTTTATTGTCGGTCCCTGACTCAGGCTCCGTCTCCGAAGGACGGTGCAGAGGAGAGTGTGCGTTTGCTGAAGGAACTTTATCTGTTTGACGTGCTGAGAGCAGACAGAACTACAGCTGCACATGGGTGAGGAACAAAACTCCGCTTCTCTACATAAAGACAGTCTCGTCCACTGTAAATAAAAGGACAGACAGAAGGGGGACTAATAAACTGTGATGTGCCTCTGTATTGTACTGATAAGTTGGAGTCTATGAAGTGGACAGTGAGTGCAAGTGTAAGGCAGAGCTTGTTTTTAAATATAAGTGTGTTGAGTAGTGTCTTCATTTTCCCCACTTCTAATCAGACTGGAGTTGCGAGTGCCTTTCCTGGACCACAGGTTTACCGCCTACTACCTCTCTCTGCCTGAGGAGATGAGAGCACCCAAGGTGAGAATAGTTTCCCTTTTTTGTCCTTGAAGGGTCTACATCAAGAGCCTACATCATCAGAACACAAATAGAGGGGAGTGTTTCAGCGGCATTCTGCTGCCAGTCTGCAGAGAAACAATGCTCAGCTTAAATTTGTTATCATAGTTACCAGATAACGTAGCGTATCAATAACGTAATGCACGATTAATTACAGGTTTATTTTGACCACTGATAGAGTCATTGTGTTTTTGTGTTTAATGAGAACAGGACGGAGTGGAGAAGTATCTTTTGAGGGACGCGTTCAGAGGACAGAGTTTGATTCCAGACGAGATCCTGTGGAGACGCAAAGAGGCCTTCAGCGATGGAATGACCTCCGTGAAGAAGTCTTGGTACACCATCCTACAGGAGCACATAGAGTCTGAGGTACACACAAAATATGACCTGTGCAACAGTTTGCCCTATGTGCCATACGTCATCAAAGTGGTGTATATATAAACCCACAAAGGTTGGCTTCAAATTCTTCACAAATTAGGGGGACGACACACTTACGAGCTGCTCTACAAAGGGGCGTTATTCAGTGGTTCACATCAAGGATGCTTGATGTCCCAGATGTTCCAGATCCTGTGCTCACAGACTGACAGTTATGAATGGGAATAGGTTGCAGAACCACTAACAACATCATATTTCCAAGTATATATTTTTTTAATAAAACAAATGGAAAAAACAAAGTTGATACTTGGGTGGCACTGTGGTGTTTCAGGTAGTGTTGCTATGACACAGCTCCAGAGTCTTGGGGTCCTGGGGTCAATCCACTCCAAGGATCACTGTCTGTGAGGAGTGTGGTGTGTTCTCCCTGTGTCTGCGTGGGCTTCCTCCGGGTGACTGTCTGTGAGGAGTGTGGTGTGTTCTCTGTGTCTGCGTGGGTTTCCTCCGGGTGACTGTCTGTGAGGAGTGTGGTGTGTTCTCTGTGTCTGCGTGGGTTTCCTCCGGGTGACTGTCTGTGAGGAGTGTGGTGTGTTCTCCCTGTGTCTGCGTGGGTTTCCTCCGGGTGACTGTCTGTGAGGAGTGTGGTGTGTTCTCCCTGTGTCTGCGTGGGTTTCCTCCGGGTGACTGTCTGTGAGGAGTGTGGTGTGTTCTCCCTGTGTCTGCGTGGGTTTCCTCCAGGTGACTGTCTGTGAGGAGTGTGGTGTGTTCTCCCTGTGTCTGCGTGGGTTTCCTCCAGGTGCTCTGGTTTCCACCCCCAGACCAAACACATGTTGTTAGGTGGAAAGTCTGTGTGACTTTGTCCCCAGATGTGAGCGTGTGTGTGTGTGTGTGTGAAACTTTCCCCAGGTGTCAATGACTAGGTGAGTGTGATGCTAACTTGCTCTCACTTGTTCTGGGAAGGCCCTGCACACACCACAGACCTGATCAGGATGAAGAGGTTACAGAAGATAAACGACTGAATGAATGATGGGGCTTGAAAGCATTCGGTTTGTCTAACCGCCCGGATTAAAAGTTAATCTTGATCAATTTACCCTCCTCTGTAGTTTATAAGTCCCTGAATTTGAAATGCAAGATACACAAGCTGGATTGATTCCGTGGGAGTTGGACGTTTGGGATTTCATTTACGCACCTCATCGACAGAAAACAGATTCCTTTGAAACAGAAAAATCCATTTTACTGGAAAGTCACCTTTTCTCTCTGTTTCTGCAGATCAATGACTCTGACCTGGAGAAAGCGGCAAAGCTGTTCCCCTACAACACCCCCACCACCAAAGAAGGGCTCTACATCAGGCAGATTTTTGAGAAACATTATCCAGGCCGCTATGAGTGGACGCCTCATTACTGGATGCCCCGCTGGATCAAAGCTACAGACCCCTCTGCTCGCACCCTCTCCATCTACACACCAGATAAGGACCAGTGACCTGCAGAAAGAGTCAACGGAGCTAGACCACAGATTAGTTTTTGGGTGGTGGTTATGGTTTTTTCTTGCTGCCCCTTATTTAGTTCAAATATGATCATTTTGCATCATTATTTGTAAATACCAGATAGCTCTTTACACAGTCTCAAAACTTCACAAAGAACGGACAAAGTAGAGGATTGCTCCAAATAAATTATTGCCCCATTAAAGGTGAATAATTTGCCATTTTGGAAACGATGTGTCTCAAATAGAAACTTGGTACTGTTTTTGTCTGCAGCAGGAGTAAAATCACTTTTATTTGTAGTTGCCGCTACATTGTGCCTCCTGAATCCTCTGAAATTTTAAGTTAGATTGTTACATTATGTTGTAGGTCTTAGTATTTGGTGCCTATTTATTAATACTAGAAAAACAAATCATTTTAATAGCTGTCCCAATTCTTTTGCTATACACTTCATTCATTCATCTCCTGTAACAACTTCAGCCTCATCAGCATTGTGTCCGGAGCCTACCCGCAATGGTGCAAGACAGGAGCACATCATGGACAAGGCCCCAGTCAGTCGCATTACCATTACATTTAACATCACATTTACAGGTTCAGTAGAGTGACTTAAAGGCACACTAGGTAGTATTTTTACCGTAAAATTACAGCTTCAAAATCATTGACGCTCCACTGACCCATAACACGGAGAACGGAGCCTCCGTCATTGCTAATCAAGGCTCTGGTCTTTAGAAACAGCACACATTGAGTACATTTTGGAGGACGACAAGAAACCACCCCTCCCTCCCCATCGATTTCAGCACAGTGCTGTAAAAGTGGATTATACTCTGCAGCTCTAGGGGGTGCTCAGGAACAAAAATGCCAAATCATACGTAGTGTTGCTTTAAGTGAGTGCTTTGTCATCTTTTTCAGGGAATACATCCTCACCACCACAGAGAGGATTAGGGTCAGAAAGCTGCTGAGGGAAGACGCCACTGTATACGGCATTCAGTGCTGAACCTTACAGAAGTCAAGGATAAATCCTAAGTAGAAGATGAAACAGTTACAGCAGGTGAATGAATGAATAAGTCGTTTTTTATAAATCATAATTGTTTATTGTTTCATAATGACATTGGAAACTAGGACACACGCGACACCTTGATACTTTATAGTTGCGAGTGATAGAAATACGGTTTAAAGGGTTTTAAAGATGTAAATTTCTTGTATGCAGAGCTGAGCTGGTTGTTAGTCAGATGTTACAGGACACGCCTAAGCACTGTGCAAAAGACAGAGACCATTTTATTAACCTCCAGTAGAAACAGCCATTAATTATGAGATATTAGTTTCATATGAGATGAGAAATAAAGAGACTTGCACAAAGGGACGTCAAAAGAATTAAACGATGATGCGTGAAGAGCATTAAAGAGAAACTGGGGTGCTCCTGATGACACTGCAGGATGTGGCTTGTGACCAAATCTCTCCCCATCAGCACTTAAAGCTTTTATTTTTGAGAGAGAGGAGGAAAAACAAGCTCCACTCTGAACTCTCGTCAGACCTGAACACATTCACAGCAATGTTCATCCTTCTATGGGACTGAAACGATGGGGAACTTGAGGAAGAAACCCACACTGAGAAAAGGAAATAAACACAAAAAAACATTCCCAAATGAGATACAGAAGCTGCTTGTGGTCTCAACAGTGGACTGGCCGCTCCAGAGCCCAGATATCAGTGTAACCGAATGAGCTTAGGCCTGCTTGGATGAGCATGGCTGAAGAGCTGATTGAAAAACTAAGGGAAGTGTTCGAGGAAGACTGAAAGTTGTTAAAGGGAACACTCTTCTAAAATGTCAACCCCTTTTTCAGAAGTGAACACATTTGGCAACATTTGGCCAAAATACCTCAAACCCCACACCGGTGTTCTCCCCCCGTCTGAACAGCCCAGTTCAGAACGCCCGCTTTCAGCGCCTGTTCCTTTAAATGAGAATGAGCCACAGCACCGTTCAGCGTGAGAACCAAGCTGCTCTGTACTGAAAACACACCAACAATGTACACTGTATCACCAAAGGTTTGTGGACAACTCATCCAGTGTCTGAAATGAAGGACACTAATAAGGATTTTGTTCCCATCTTTGCAGAAGTAACAGCGTCGTCTGGAAGGCACCTTAATAAAATGGGAATGGCTGGTGATATTAACTAACTGTTTGTGGCAAATTTGTATGTGGAAGGGGGGAAACTTTTCAAGATGGGTGGTGACCATGGCGGCCATTTTGAAGTCGGCCATTTTGGATCCAACTTTTGTTTTTTTTTAAATGGGAAGATGGTCATGTGACACAGCAAATTTATTGGATATTCCACAAGAAAAACATATGGTGTCTTTGGTTTTAATGTAACTTTATTCTTTCATGAGTTATTTACAAGTTTCTGACCACTTATAAAATGTGTTCAAAGTGCTGCCCATTGTGTTGGATTGTCAATGCTCTTCTCCCACTGATAGCAACACCGCAGGAGAAATGCTAGCACAGGCTTCCAGTATCTGTAGTTTCAGGTGCTGAAACTATCACCAAACATTCCCATTTTATTAAGGTGTATCCATATAAATGGCCCACCCTGTACTATTGGGGGGCCTTAACATCCCCTTATCACTGAGATCCTGAAAGTAGCATCATGCTCTTTTCAACCCTACTGCTGTACAGTGCGGTCAGAACTTTCAATCCTGACTGCCTCAGTAACGTCAATGTCCAGGTGTCATGGTAAAACTGTCTCGAATGCAGTCATTAAATAAAATGTATCTGCAACGTTTTAATCACTTTGCCTTAAATGGTCTGTAGTTCTGAATGTGCACACAAGCGTATGGTGTGTTTGTTTGTGTGAGTCCTGTGTTGTTGTTCTCACTGTGGTATGTGTGTTCCTGGACACAGTAAAAGAAAAACTGTGGGGGGAAACATATTGAATTTAATGGAATTTGCTGCAATGAGTGAGTTTGCATTGACACATGCATGAATATTAGCAAGATATGCGTCCTTGACCCACAGTTCTGCTGCTGCCTCGCGTCCTGTACATCAGGATTGTTGATCCATTAATGAGGCTACGCTAACGGTAGCCAATTTTCAAATTAACTTGATGCTTCCATTAGAGCCTGTAATTCCTCCTCCTGTGAATGTGCTGTTTAGAAGATACTAGGTTTTATTCCGTCAGCAACAAACTGAACCTTATATTAAAATACCTCTTCCTTCTTAACTCATTTTAACAGGCGGTATTGATCTATGACCTGGGTAAGTTGGAGGATATTATAATTGTGCACTTCGCTGGTTATTCCTCTGAAAGTAGCAGAAAAACAGGAAAATGCAATTCAGTAAACCAAAAAGGCCATGTATTGCTTTCATTCTGTACTTTGAAAAGCTTGGAGGATGTAATATCCCGTGATGGTTTGCTAAAATCAAATCCTTGCTTGACAATAAAATATATTTTTTGCGCTTGACTTGTGTCTTTCTGGTGATCGCCTCACACTTTGTAACATCTAAGACTTAGTTTATTGAGGGTGGTCTTGTGTTTGTTTGACATTTTACAGATTGAGGACATTTCTCAGTGTAAAACTGCAAAGAATTTAGGTTTGAAATGTTTTGGAGAAATGGTGCATTTAAAAAAAAAAAAAAAAAGGATTCAGAAACACTGTTAGAAATGTACAGATTTTTAACAGCAGTATTGAGTCATTATTTGTTCCTGAGGATATTTTTTAGTGTAAAACCTTTTTAAAACAATGTCCCATACATCTGGCAGAAGTGTCTGAAGTTTCTGATCCATTCAGATGTCTGGTTCCATTTTTACAACCAGAGGTTTTATTTATTCTTTTTTAAAATATTAATCAAAACAGATTATATATATACACACATACAAATAGTACCGTGCAATAGTCACAAGTATTAGGCACCCTATTATTATTATTTTTTTTTTGTATAAATTCATTCATTCATTCATTCATTCATTATCTTTAGCCCTTATCCAGTTCAGGGTCACTGTGAGTCCGGAGCCTACCTGCAATCGCTGGGCGCAAGGCAGGAACACACCCTGGAGGGGGCGCCAGTCCTTCTAGTACAATTTATTAATTAATTAATTCTTTCATTATCTGTAATCCTTATCTAGTTCAGGGTCGCGGTGAGTCCGGAGCCTACCTGCAATCGCTGGGCGCAAGGCAGGAGAACACTGTGGAGGGGGCGCCAGTCCTTCTAGTACAAATTATGTAGATATAAATTTTATGAATTCTGCATTAATTTACTTTACCAATAATATTAATGTTACAAAATAATAATTGTATGTCTGTAAAGAAAGCAACAAAAAACATAATAAAGGCTCCTGAGATTTTCATGAAAAAAGAAGTGTGACAGTCCAACTTCTTAAAAAAACCACCTGATTTCTTTATAAATAAATAAAGTATAAACTGTTCCTAGGACTAATATTTAAGGGGGAAAAAAGCAAATGGGCGTCACATATAATACTGACTTTCTATAGTTTACTTCACATTGTTGTCTTTTTCAATTAATAATTAATTTTATTATTTTTGAAGTCGTCTTTACTTTCCAACATTTTTGCATGTGCCTAAAACTTTTACACACTACTGTACACTACTTTTGCTTTATATGTAAATACAACACAGTGTGTGAAGTTTTTCTTTTATTTTTTCCTGTGTAATGATAATCACATCATTAAATAGGGAAATAAAAACGTATAATCTTTAAACACTATTTTATAAAGAAGTTATTTCTTCTGGATTTACATATAATTTACATATAAAGCCCAAGATACGCGCACACTGTACTCTGCACACTTAACACAAGGGAAAGTCTGATAGGCGACTCTTTCCTGGAGGCTCTGAATGTGGACGCTAACGCTGCCACTCCTCATTCGCTGATCTTATCCACACGAGTCTTATCCCCCTCAACCAACGCCCCAAACACCCAAGTGCTGAAGAGATTTCTCAGTTCTATTGAAAGTCATACGTTTGCCTTGGTTCAGGTCCCAGGCTGTGTAGACACAGACCCCTGTACTTGTGTTTATTTTACCTGTGAACCTTTGTAGCCAGTAGATAGCGCTGTTGCTCCATGCAAAAATTGGCTGGATTTTAGTGTGATTTCATGTGTAGATGTGAACTAAAAGAAGATAGTTTTGTTCAGTTCGTGTGTAGGAGCCATGTTTTCATGACCTCTGGGAGACACAGGGAGTGAGCAGCACTTACTGTATTTTAATATAGACATGAAGTTGAAATTCATCTATTGAAATTCTCACATAATTCACCAATTAGGTACCTTTTTAACACAGTGTCAACACTAAGGCTCTACCTATCTGACCTAAAGTGGTAACAGATAAAGGAATGTAGGTACTGATGTGGTGGTGGTAGTGTGTTAGTGTGTGTTGTGCTGGTGCGAGTGGATCAGACACAGCAGTGGCTGCTGGAGTTTTTAAACCCTGTGTCCACTCCCTGTCCACTCTGTGAGACACTCCTCCCTCGTTGGTCCACCTTGTAGATGTAGAGTCAGAGACAGTGTGTGTTGGTCGTCTTCTAGTCCTTCATCAGCTGATCCACTCATAGCAGCACAACATCAGGTGCCATTAAAGTGAGTGTGTGTCTAAGAGGAGGGAGTGTTACAAACCCCTTACAAGTTCAAATATTCTTCTATATCTACTTTTTTTTGCTAGATTATCTATCCCTTTAAACCCTTATTGTTAAGGAGCCCATACCCTACTTTTCTATTTCTGAGCTCTGTGGTGTTCATAATCATTGGAGAACAAAGGAGCTAAAACATAGTAACTGTAGAACTACAAAATGCGGACACATGGCAAACATCCCATTTAAAAGCACATTCATGGTTTGATTTACATTCCTGCTTTTAATTATATGTAATATATTCAGTAAGAGATGCATCGCAAAGAGTAGAATAAAGTTAATACAATTCAAAAAAAGAATGATTATTTATCTTTTAGTTATTTTTTTCCATTTCCATCAATTAGCATAGTAACTTTGTTTGTTCCATCGTTTAAATAAGGGTGGCACGGTGGTGCAGAAGGTAGTGTCACAGTCACACAGCTCCAGGGACCTGGAGGTTGTGAGTTCAAGTCCTGCTCCAGGTGACTGTCTGTGAGGAGTGTGGTGTGTTCTCCCTGTGTCTGCGTGGGTTTCCTCCGGGTGACTGTCTGTGAGGAGTGTGGTGTGTTCTCCCTGTGTCTGCGTGGGTTTCCTCCGGATGACTGTCTGTGAGGAGTGTGGTGTGTTCTCTCTGTGTCTGTGTGGGTTTCCTCCGGGTGACTGTCTGTGAGGAGTGTGGTGTGTTCTCTCTGTGTCGGTGTGGGTTTCCTCCGGGTGACTGTCTGTGAGGAGTGTGGTGTGTTCTCCCTGTGTCCGCGTGCGTTTCCTCCGGGTGACTGTCTGTGAGGAGTGTGGTGTGTTCTCCCTGTGTCCGCGTGGGTTTCCTCCGGTTGACTGTCTGTGAGGAGTGTGGTGTGTTCTCCCTGTGTCTGCGTGGGTTTCCTACGGGTGACTGTCTGTGAGGAGTGTGGTGTGTTCTCCCTGTGTCTGCGTGGGTTTCCTCCGGGTGTCTGTCTGTGAGGAGTGTGGTGTGTTCTCCCTGTGTCTGCGTGGGTTTCCTCCGGGTGACAGTCCAAAAACACACACGGTGGTAGGTGGATTGGCGACTCAAAAGTGTCCGTAGGTGTGATTGAGTGAATGTTTGTGTCACCCTGTGAAGGAATGGTGCCCCCTCCAGGGTGTATTCCCGCCTTGCGCCCAATGATTCCTGGTAGGCTCTGGACCCACCGCGACCCTGTTAGGTAAGGGTTACCCCAATAAGGGGTACAGATAATGAATTAATGAATGAATGAATGTGCAACTCTGAGTTGTTTGGGATGTACACTATGTACATTGTTTTTGTGTGAAAAATTAAATATATTTGTTATCGTGTATTTGTGTGTTCTGAGTATGAAAACAATATTCTAAAATATTTTACAACACCCTTATGTACGTACTCTCTGTAGTGAGTGTGTGTGTTTTCTAATTTTTGTGTAGTGTTCTGAGAGTATGAGGCATGCTTTCAAAAGTGTGTAAGCAATCGAGAAAAACTGTAATAAGGAAGTGATAAGGTTTTTTTGAACATTGTTTTTACCAGTCCAATCAGAAAATTTTTAATTTTTATTTCATTCATTTTTTTACACTTTATAATTACATATATTTTACCTTGATATCAGTAAAACCATTATGTTTAACAGCCTGCTGTTGTAGCTTTCTTATTGGGACTGTTTGGGGAAGTCTGACAGCTATAAAGTTAAAGTCTGTCCTTCATCTCCTATTTTCATTGGCCCATTTGTCAACATAATTAGTTTACTGTAAATTCAGGATCATCCCAAAACAGAGAAGTTCCCATGAAGGGCAATTCACTTGCTGTTTTTGTTTGACTTGGTTCTGTTTTGCAACAAATTCAGCCCCTCCCTCTGTTGAGCTGTGCCCATGTTTTCAGAATGTAAAAAGACAAGAACAATGGAAATGGAGAATTCCCTCAGACTGATGCCACATTACAAGCTAAATCAGTGCCCCTTTTTGACAGGTTCCACCTGTTGGCCTGTTCTCACTCGTCACAAGGTGCTACTCGTCAGAATGCTACCTGAGGTTAAAGACATCTTTTTAAACTGCGACTAATGCGCATTTGAGTTCAGCTTGGAGCTTGGAGGAGAAACACAAATATGTTTCCATCAGCTAAAGCCATCATGCTGTTGGATTAGCATTGTGCTGATGGGTTGGGATGAAGGAAAGCACCATCCTAATCACGCTTAGAGAGCGAAGCAGTGGCATAGTCAGAGGCTGATCTTTGGGCTTGGGCAATAGTGAGTGGACACAACTATTCTTCATTAAATAAAAAAAAGGGTGATGAGCTCTTGCACCTCGTTGTATTCTTAGCTGAACCTATGTGTGCTTTTAGGTCCTTTACACCTGTGTTTGCTACACACAAAACATGGGAATTTCTTTTTTAATTCATCACAGAACTTACATTTATGATTCGGCATAGCTGCTCGAGATGAGGGTAGGTACATGAACTTTGTCTGACGTAAACAAGGACTACTGACGTGCAGACTGACCAATTAAATGTTTACAGAGAAGGTTATCGACCAATAACGGTAGCTCTACAGTCAGACCGTCCAATCAGAAGATTTTAGGCTACTTCACCACGCCCCCTTCTCACTCAAGCGAACCAATCGGAGTAGGGGAGGGCGGGACTAGTTTGTGAACGAAACTTCTCGAAGTTCTATGTAAGCTCTAGAAAAACAAAATGCCGGACGTTTGTGAAATTCCGGCCGGACATTTTTTTAAGTCTAAAAAAGAGGACATGTCCGGGTAAAAGAGGACGTCTGGTCACCCTAGTTGTACGGGAGTCAGTATGAAATATACCCTATAGGTGTATAAGGAAGGTGAAGGGTTGTTTATAAATCAGTTAAGATTGGTTTTCTAAAACATCATGGTGTTTTCAGTTAGAGCGCAGAATTAGCATTGGACGGAAGTGACATTGTGGTCGATAACCTTCTCTGTAAACATTTAATTGGTCAGTCTGCACGTCAGTAGTCACAGCTCATGTACCCACCCTCATCTCGAGCAGCTATGCCGAAAGATAAATGTAAGTTCTCGGATGAATTAAAAAATAATTTTCCATGTTTTCCCATGTGTAGCAAATAAAGGTGAAAAGGACCTAAAAGCACACATAGGTTCAGCTAAGAATACAACGGCAGCGAGGGGCGTGAGCTCATCCTCCATCTTATACATTGGATGTGACGTTTTGTCTTTTGGGTCCAATCACACCTTTGGTCCCATCTCATACATTGGATGACAACATTCTAAACTAAAGAAAAAATGCAGTTCTAAATTTTAGGTTTCTAATTAACACATCGCTTTCC
Organism: Hoplias malabaricus; assembly: GCF_029633855.1. Classification (NCBI taxonomy): domain Eukaryota; kingdom Metazoa; phylum Chordata; class Actinopteri; order Characiformes; family Erythrinidae; genus Hoplias; species Hoplias malabaricus. The sequence goes on from NC_089805.1 coordinate 42,338,986, forward strand.
TGACATTTTGAAGGCATTACATTTTGACAAATACAATTTTGCGCTGTCATATTATTAGTAACAAATAGGCATTTTGTTCTGGAATGATATCTTCTGTGTTTAATACTGGGATAAATTTAGAGTCAAAACTCATATAAAGCTCAGGACCAGGTTGAAATATTTACACATGAATAATGTCAATTATATTTTAAAGGAAAACATAAGTATTTGGAACAATGAGATCACACCTCACATCTCCCAACCACACTGGTGTGAAAATATCTATTATTTCTTAAGTGAATTATTTAATAAACAATTCAGAACTTTGAAAATTCTCTTTAAAAGATGAAATGAACGAGAATGCAGTCTTTCTTTAATGTAATATACTAAAGACTATTCATAGGTGAGATGTAATTTTATTCACTGGGAATGAATACAGTCTGTAATTGCAGGACTTCAGGGTGATTCTGTATACTCAGTGGAGCTGAGAGAATGTACAGTGTGTGCAGAAACAAGGAAGTAGTCACAGTGCTATGGCGACACAATGATTGGTGCATTTAGAAATTAGGGATTTTAATTTTGACTGGGTGTGTGTTAGTGTAGCTCCTGAGCTCCTCTCAGCTGCAGTTCAGCTCTAACTCAGCTTTGACTTGGCTTCCCTCTGAAGGTAAAACTAGATTTCATATATTTAGAGGTGTGTTAGAAACATGACTCACTCTCTCTGTAATCGTCTCTTTGTTCTTTGGTGCAGGGTATTCTGCTGATGCTGACACACATGATGCAGTATATAATTTTATATAAGACTAGAGCTTAAAACACAACTCTCTCTGAACACAACACACACAAATATTTTTGCCTTAAATAACACCACAGATCTATCTTTTATTGTTTCACTGCAGATTTAAGAAAGGTTAGTTCTTAAACTACATTTCTGACTTTATTCTTCATCAGTCCAGACTATGTACCTTGTTAAAACCTGTTTTAAATCCCACTACAAGTACATTTTAAATACTGGAGTGAAATGATACAAAGAGAGCTAATTATTTGAAAAAGGCCACAGGATATAGGATGAGAAAAATATAAGTATACAACCTTAAAATGTTCATTTTTATACTTTAAGCATTAAAAAAATGTCAAAACCCCTCTTATTACGAATATTACTTTTTGTTTTGAGTTTATTTTCTATAAAGTAACTAAGTCAAGTGAAGAAAAGAGAAAAGTGAAAAGAGAAAGTGGTGGAGAGAAAAAACAAGGAAAAGGAATGAAGGGACAGAAAAACAAGTGAAAGTGAAGAGAACGAACGGAATACATGTAAAAAACATATATGCATAATAGTCTAGAGAAATGGTAAACTGTTTTGATGGCACATTTTTCTTCATGCTGTAACTAATAGTTTTATTTCAGTCATGACTTTCAGTGCTATTGAGAATAAGAGTCATAACAAGTTTGGCTTGTTTGGATACTGGAAAAAAACATTTCAGTGGAAAAAAGGGCACTGGACAGAAATAAGGGTGATATTTCACTGCTCTTGAAAAAAAAAAAAAAACAACTGGTGTTTACATTTGATACTTCAGGACATGGTGTAACTGTTATATATTTATATTACTGTATGGAAAACCAAAACCATTCATTTATTGTCTGTAACCGCTTATCCAATTCAGGGTCACGCAAGGTGAAAACACACCCTGGAGGGGGCGGTAGTCCTTCACAGGGCAACACACACACACTCACACATTCACACCTATGGACACTTTTGAGTCGCCAATCCACCTACCAACATGTGTTTTTGGAGCATGGGAGGAAACTGGGGCACCCGGAGGAAACCCACACAGACACAGGGAGAACACACCACACTCCTCACAGACAGTCACCCGGAGGAAACCCACACAGACACAGGGAGAACACACCACACTCCTCACAGACAGTCACCCGGAGGAAACCCACGCAGACACAGGGAGAACACACCACACTCCTCACAGACAGTCACCCGGAGGAAACCCACGCAGATACAGGGAGAACACACCACACTCCTCACAGACAGTCACCCGGAGGAAACCCACGCAGACACAGGGAGAACACACCACACTCCTCACAGACAGTCACCCGGAGGAAACCCACGCAGACACAGGGAGAACACACCACACTCCTAATCAAAAAACATGTTATAAAATTCAGACATTTCATCACTATTTGCGTGCTTGAAACTGGTCTAATGGGTTCACAAAGCCCCAGAGTCTAAATGAGTATATAAAAAACATCTGTCTCAGTTCTGTATGCTAAGCTAATCCATTGTCAAAAAATATACTCTCTCTCTCTCTCTCTCTCTCACACACACACACACACACACAAACACATCTGGAGTATTTTTTTTTTTTTTGATAATGGAGCGAACTCCAAACAGTGAAAAGCATGAACTGAAATGAGGAGGGTATTGCTCTATTCCTACTCCATAGCTGGGTAATATTGACATACTTTTGCTGTTTCGCATCTCAAGGGGGAAATGTCTAACTGGCTACCTGCGTTACCGAAAGTCCTACAAAAACTAAACAGCTCGAGTTACAAACAAGTCTTTGTGGTATTTCAAACAGTGAATAAAAACGTAGACAAGTTACACTTCATCCCTGTACAAAAAACAGCCTCCTCGAGCAAACTGTTCCACTTAAAAGACAAGGAGATTTCGATTGTAAACAACCCAAGAGAGAACAGCGTTTCCCCACAGTCGTAGACATTCTCTTTAATATGGACTTAAACCCCATTTGCAGCCCTAATTCTAGCTTCCACTCTTCTGCGAAGGCTTTTTACTGGATTTTGGAGTGTGTCTGTGGGAATTCTTGCCCATTCTTCCAGAAGAGCATTTTGTGTGCCTTATATATTTCTAAATCTATGTGAGATCTTAAAGAGTGAATTTTCAAGCATTCTAGAGGGGTCAAATACACACTGAAAACATAGGTGACGCTATAGAGCTAATAAGACAGAATACTTTCTATTCTAATTCTTGCACTTGTCTCACTCTCTGTACTGATTTTTGGGGTTTTGGAATATTCTGGTTTTGACCTCGCTTCATGTATTGTGTTTAATAAACCTCCAACTGACTCTCATCGTCGGTGAGTGATTTGTGACATCTACAGATCTGTAAAGCTGTGTATATGAATGTTAGTTATTGATGACTCAAATACAGCCAAATACTAAACGGTACAGATCATTTTGTTCAGTTCTAAGAACTGAAAGTCTAAAATTCACAAAATAATTGATTAAATAAAAGCCTGCCTTTGGTTTTATTGGTTTTACGCGGATAAACTTTGTAGTGGTAAAAACAGTTCAAGTTCGTCCTATAACCCCTTGTTTCCACTTTTAATTGTTTTTACCACACAGGAGAGGACAGATTCAGTGTCAAACTCACAGTTGGGTTCCAATGAATTTAAGGAGATGTTGATGTTTCCCCATTTAAAATAACGGAAAAGCAATAAATGCATTCCAGCCCCCACCCCTCACCCTTTTTGCACTGATATATGTTTACAACACTCTCAAACTAGTAAAAAAAAAAAATACATGTAGCATTTCTAAAAATAAAAGAGAAATACAGTGGTAACAGTAATAAAAAACAAATAAAAGTTTTAAGTGGTTACATATCGCTACCTTGAAGACGTGACGACTGGCTGAAGGAGTAACACAGGCATTGGCTGTATGACGGGAGGTGGGGGGGTGGGTGGAATAACGGAGAGTAGGCGGGTGAATGTGGGGAGACGAAGCGTAGATACGACTTAACTTAGCACGAATTTCGATTCGCTGGGAGACTCGCCTATTGGGGTCAGTGGCCATTTCCAGCGGAGGCTCGAGTTTGTTTCTAGAGTCATGGTTCGTTGGTGGAGGCAAAAAATATTCAAATGCTCGGTTCGTATCTTGGAAAAGTTCGTTAGTATAGTATATCTTTAGTAGAGATTCCACTGTACTTAAGTACAGTAATGAATTACATTTACTTCCTTACTGTCCACCACTGTCTGGAGCTAATACAAGTCAAGCTGCGACATATTGAGGTCTTTTTTTCTAGCAAAATGTGTGAATAGTGGAGGTTTGTGGCAACCAAAACAAAAACCACTGAGTCATCTAGCCACATACAAGAAAAAAGGTAAAAAAAAGTTTCTAAAACCTTGAGAAGCCTAACGAGTGTGCCAATTTTCAGCAGTTTGTAACTATGTGGATAATTTTTTTTGTCAGTTTGAGGTGTGTTAAAATTTTGAGTTTTCAAGCAATGGAAATGTCTAAAACAAATGGGTGAATCAATCAATCAAACAAATCAATGGGCTTTGCGTTTCTAGTGTTCTGGCAATAATAATAATAATCATTGTCCTTCACACTAACTGTGGTCTGCTGATGCTCATTTGCTGCCTTTACCTACCGCCAGGTTACGTATATACAGTGAAATAAATTAATTGGCAAAATGTTTCTGAACATAGTGGACTTTCACATGTGGTACAAATGTACAAATATGTTTTAGCAAAACTTTATATCACTGTATATACTTATTTGAGACTAATAACTCTTTCTTTTGTCTCCCACAGCACAATGTGTGGTATCTGGGCGTTATTTGGGAGTGACGAGTGCCTGTCAGTACAGTGCACCTGTGCAATGAAGATCGCTCACCGTGGTCCGGACGCTTTCCGATTTGAGAATGTTAACGACTTCACCAACTGCTGCTTCGGTTTTCACCGCCTGGCCATCTTGGACCAGCTGTGTGGCATGCAGCCGCTGAGGATCAAGAAGTTCCCCTACCTCTGGCTTTGCTTCAATGGAGAGATCTACAACTACGAAAGGGTATGAGCTAACAATCACAAGGTTCAATCCACAGTCACTGACTTCCAGGAGAGTGGTTTTATCCCGTTTGTAGACACTGACTCCAGAGTTTCTTCTGAAATAGAAGGTTATCAATAGTGAGTTTGTTCTCCCTTCACAGTAGTAACAAGTGTGTGCAAGTGTGTGTGTGTGAGGGTTGGGAGATTTTAGGCTCATGTGGAGCTGCAACAGAGTGTCACATATACTATGTCTGAGGTCTGTATGGAATTTATAAAGGCTGTATGTCATAGTAGTTGAAGTTTCTCCCAACGTTTGTACACAATGTATCTTTGCCTTGGGGACTGATAGCTGTGTTTAGTTCTAATATATATATATTTTTTGCCTAAAGCTGCAAGAGTTCTTTGAGTTTGACTATCAGACCAGAACGGATGGCGAGATCATGCTTCACCTGTACGACCGCTTCGGCATTGAGACAATGGCCCCTCTGCTGGATGGTGTGTTTGCCTTTATCCTGCTGGACACAGCCAACAGGAAGGTTTTCCTGGGGAGGGACACATACGGAGTGAAACCCATGTTTAAGATGCTGACAGACAATGGTCTCCTCGCCGTCTGCTCAGAGGCCAAAGGTAAGACTCCAGCATCTGGGATCTTTTTACAGGGGCTTGATTTTCACCAGAGAAGCTCCAATTAGGGCTCACAACATGGTCAAATGTTTATAAAATTTCTGTTCCAACTCATCACTCATTAGGCCAACGTGATCATGGACAGCTGTAGTTGTTCATAGTTCTGTAAGAAGTGAACTGAAGAACCCCTAAGATAAATGAGACCATATATTTTAACATTTGATATTGTCTGAAAACCTGTCTGCACCACCTCTGTGTCCTCAGGTCTAACACAGATCACACACTCTATGTCTGAACCAGTGAAGATCACACCCTTCCCACCCGGTCACTTCGAGGTGTTTGACCTGAAGTTGAGTGGAAAAGTGGAGTCTGTCAAGCTGGACCGTTTCCACAGCTGCACAGATGAACCCAAACATGCCATTTATGACAGCGCTGGGAAACTCAGCCAAGGTAGAAATTCAGAGATCACAGGAGATCACACCATCACAGATAACATGAGCAATGAAGATTTCTGGACAGCTAACTAAAGCGTCATTTCCTGTCTGAATGTATCATATTTGTACATTGTATTTGAGTACATACTCTATAAAATAACACACAAAGTGCCATAAAGCATATTGATATTTTTGGATTAGCAAAAAAAAAAGCTTTAAGAAATTCTTCAAAATCGAAAAAAAATTTGTCCACATTTATTTTAATATACCCTGAAGTGGATAAGGGTTACAGATAATGAATAAATGTCTGAGCTGAAACAACCCCCAGTGTAAGTATTTAACTACAGTCCATCTTATTAATATCCCAGAATTGTTGAAATTGTTTCTGTTTGTGTAGGTTTTGATCCACAGACAGTGAAATCCAACATCAGGATCCTGTTTGAAAATGCAGTGAGGAAACAGCAGATGGGCCAAAGGAGAATCGGGTGCCTCCTCTCAGGTACTTGCTAATCAGATCAAGCATAAAAACACATCATAAATTGTACTTGTGTTGCGAGATTTGAGATCATGTAACTTTGCATTGCACACAAATGTATACAGTGCATGTGTCCACATCTTAGACATGTGAAACCTCACTTTTAATTTGATTTATGCACCAGGATGCCTAGTAATCAGCCCAAGTGAGAACAGCTGGTGCTGACACTTTATAAGACCTGCGCGCTGCTCTCTCAGTCTTGAGTTTGTACTAAACCAGACCACGCTGGTAATTTGGTGTTTTTTCTCCAAAAGGAGTCTTTCAGGTTTCTTTTGAACTTGCTACCTTTGGGTTGAATCAACTCACGGCCCTTGCACTCACTGCCCTTGCACCCAAATGACCCCGGTTCAATTCCCACCATGTGCAAAGCACTCTTATCTGCACTTGAATCTTTCCTCTTGGTAAATTTTACGGGACTACTATCACAGAGTCTCCCCTGTAGATAGCCGTCCTGTTACAGCAAGACTCCGCCAGTATAATGGATTCAGCAGATAAGGCTGCTTTACAACAAGCCATATCATCTCAGGGAGCCCATTTGGGTAAATATGAGGAGGCTTTAAATCAGATTTCTCAGCGTCTAAAGGAATTAACTGTAGCAATTCAACGACTGGCTTCTCCACCCATGGAAGATACGCCATCCGTTTCACCCACTCAGTCGCTTCCTCCACCTAGTGGGGATATTATACTACCAGCCCCAGTAAGATTTAGTGGAGAGCCAGGTGGATGTCAGGGCTTGCTGCTCCAGTGCTCCTTGGCTTTCGAGCAAGCATCCAACAGCTTGACCCACTGAAAGGGCCAAGGTGGCATATATGATCTCATTATTTTCAGATCTTGCATTGACATGGGCTACAGGCCTCTGGGAATCAGAGTCTCCTGACTGTGCCACTTCCACACTTTTTTCCAAAGCCATGTTGCTGAATACAACATTGCCTTCTGTACCCTGGCTGCTGAGAGCAGGTGGGATTTGCAAGCCCGGATTACCTTGCAAGCCTTGGTCACACCCATATTACTCCTCAGGAAGCGGAAACAAGGAGACGTCAGGGTCAATGTATGTATTGTGGTAAGGAGGACCACAAAGTAAATAATTCCCCTACCAGGCCAGTAAAATGCCAGGCCTACCCCCGGTAGGGCTACCACAGGGTAGGCCCTCTTCTTAGTCCCCATGCAAGCGGGTTGTTTCTCACTGTCATGATGTTATAGGGAGAACCACTCAAGGAAGGTCGTGTAACAGCATTTATTGACTCCGGTGCAGCAGGTGACTTCATGGACATTTCTGCTGTTCAGCTGCTGGGGTTGCCCATGGAGCCCCTGACCACTCCTTTGCCAGTTTCTGCTGTTGACAGATCCCCACTCAGATCAGGGGCCATCAACCAACAAACCAAGCCCATCATCATGAAAGTGGGTCAACACACAGAACGACTGTCATTGTTCTTGACCCGGGCACCTGACCTGCCTGTTATCCTGAGGTTCTTTTGGTTACAGAGGCATAACCCTCACATTGATTGGCTATCTACATGCATTCAGCAGTGGGGACCCCATTGCAAAACTTCATGCTTATGTCCTGGAGTCCTGGGGAGCCCTAGGACATTCCCAGGTAACCCCATCGATTTAAGGAAAGTACCAACCGCTTACCATGACCTCCAGGAGGTTTTTAGTAAGCAGAAAAAAGAAGTACTACCACCTCATCGGACCTTCAATTGTGCCATAGAGTTACAACGTGGCACTCTTCCCACCAGGGGGCATCTCTTTTCTTTCTCCAGTCCTGAAAAGGTTGCCATGGAGAATTACATTAAAGACGCCCTGGCACAGGGTATCATCCACCCCTCTACCTCTCCCGCGGGTGCAGGGTTTTTCTTTGTGGGGAAAAAGGATGGTGGTCTACGTCCCTGCATAGATTACAGAGGTCTCAATAAAATTGCTATCAAGGACTGTTATCCTTTGCCTCTTATGACCACCACATTTGAGGTGCTCCAACAGGCCTCAGTGACCTCGGGAAAAAATTAGACCTCGGGAGCGCCTACAATCTGGTGCGTATTCGGCAAGTAGATGAGTGGAAGACAGCCTTCATCACCCCCACAGGTCATTACGAGTACCTAGTTATGCCTTTCGGCTTGATGAATGCGCTGGATGTCTTTCAAATACTCATCCATGAGGTCCTGCAGGAGACACTCTGTCTCTATGTGTTCATTTATTTGAATGACATATTTATATTCAGTAAGACCATGAAAGAGCATGTCGTCCATGTCCATCGGGTCCTACAACTACTCTTGGAAAACCATCTCTTTGTCAAACTAGAGAAATCCCAATTCCATGTACCTGTTGTACATTTCTTGGGATTTGTGGTCTGCAAGGGCAGTCTAGCTATGGACCCAACCAAACTAAAAGCAGTGGCTGACTGGCCTCACCCTACCTCCCTCCGCTTGGTCCAGCGATTTCTGGGTTTTGCCAATTTTTACCGCTGGTTTGTCAGGAAAAATTTTGGCACTGTGGCAGCCCCACTTACTGTGTTGACCCAAAAGCAGTCTGGCCCTTTGCGATGGACTGACGAAGCCCAGAAAGCTTTTGAAGATCTCAAGCACAGGTTAACTACTGCTCCTCTCTTGCATCTCCCAGACCCAGACCTACCCTTTGTGGTAGAGGTAAAAGCCTCTGATATTGGGATAGGTGCTGTTCTGTCCCAACGCTCAGGTGAGGAACACAAACTCCATCCTTGTGCGTATTTCTCCCATTGCTTGACTCCTAGCAAACGGAATTATGACATGGGGGATCAAGAGCTCTTAGTTGTTAAGATGGCTCTTAAGGAATGGAGACACTGGCTGGAGGGGGCAAAACACCCATTCTTGGTCTGGACTGATCATAAAAACCTCTCTTACATTCAGGCAGCGAAATGACTGAATCCTAGACAAGCCCGTTGGGCCTTGTTCTTCAGTCGTTTCGACTTCACACTATCTTATCGTCCAGGTTCCAAGAATATTAAATCTGATGCCCTTTCCAGGCAGTGGAAAGATCTTTCTGTACTGCTTTCTTCTCCGTTCCTCCTGAATGCATTTTGGCAACATTACGGTGGGAGATTAATGATGTAGTCAGAAAAGCCATGCAAATTGAGCCAGATCCAGGTGGGTGTCCTGCAAACAGGCTCTATGTACCTTCTAGTGTCCAGACCCGGGTCATAAACTGAGGACACACCAGCTCTTTGCAGGGTATCCAGGGACCACCCGAACCTTGAAATTCTTACAACGACGGTTCTGGTGGCCTAGTATGGCAAGGGAAGTCTGACAATTTGTGTCATCCTGTGAGACATGTGCACGTAACAAGGAACCCAGAACCAAGTCTTTGGGCCTACTCCATCCTCTACCTATTCCACACCGCCCATGGTCACATCTGTCTTTGGACTTTATTACTGGGTTACCCAAGTCCAAAAGCAACACTGTCATCATGGTGATTGTGGACAGGTTTTCCAAAGCAGCCCGGTTTCTTGCTCTGCCCAAACTCCCTTCAGCCCAGGAGACTGCACAACTCATTCTGAACCAGGTAGTGCGATACCATGGAATTCCTAAGGACCTTGTTTTGGACAGGGGTCCCCAGTTCTCCAGCCGCTTTTGGAAGGCTTTCTGTGCTTCTCTAGGGGCTTCAGTCAGCCTATCCTCTGGTTATCACCCTCAGTCTAATGGTCAGACTGAGAGGGTGAACCAGGACCTGGAACAGTCTCTTCGGGGCTTGGCATCCACCAACCCTGCTACCTGGGCTGATAACTTGTTCTGGGCAGAATATGATCACAACACGCTCTGGCACTCATCTCTGGGCATGTCCCCCTTTGAGTGTCAGTTTGGATATTTACCTCCCTTATTCCCTGGCCAAGAGACTGAAACTGATGTCCCTTCGGCTGCCATCATGGTGCGTCATTGCAAGGTGGCGTTGCGGCGTACACGCATCACCTTACAGGCACAGTCTGCTTCTCGCAAGACGTTAGTAGACCGATGGCATCAGCTGGGGCCATCTTGTTGTCCAGGCCAGCGTGAATGGTTAGCCGCCAAAGATCTCCCATTCAGGGTCACCAATAAAAAATTGGCGCCCAAATACACTGGACCATTTAAGGTCAGCCGGCATGTCAATCCTGTGTCATACAGGCTTCAGTTGCCACCGTCCCTAAAGGTCAACCGGACTTTCCACGTCTCCCATTTGAAGCTCTACCTATGTGCCCCTGGGACCCGGTCGGTTGATCCACCACCTCCTCGCATGATTTTCGTTCCCAAAAAAGAATTTTGTATATTATTTTTACAATATACAATTTATACATAGTACACTGGTACACTCACTGCCCTTGCACCCAAACGACCCCGGTTCGATTCCCACCATGTGCAAAGCACTCTTATCGGCACTTGAAACTTTCCTCTTGGTAAACTTTACGGGACTACTATCACAGAGTCTCCCCTGTAGATAGCCGTCCGGTTATACTTTAGGGTTTTGTACATACAGTGCTTGGATCCTAAAAAAAATGCCTAAAAGAATAAACCCACACAAATCAATGATCTGCCAGTAGAGCCCTCCCCTCTTCTACAGGTGGGCTGGACTCCAGTCTGGTGGCTGCTACTCTTGTCAAACTGGCCAAAGAGAATCAGCTGGATTACCCAATCCAGACGTTTGCCATTGGGGACAAAGACAGTCCAGATGCTGCAGCTGCTCGGAAGGTCAGTGGGGTTTAATCAGCAGAGTAGTTTTAATCTCTGTCCTCTTCCAGAGCTAGTGAATGCAGTTTTGATTTTCCTGATCTGAATGTTGTTGTTGTTCTTCTGCAGGTAGCAGCTTACATTGGCAGTGATCACCATGAAGTGAATTTCACCGCTGAGGAGGGCATCAAGGCTTTGGAGAAGGTCATTTTCCATCTGGAGAGTTATGACCTTACCACAGTGCGAGCGTCTGTCGGTAAGCTCTGTTACTTTAGGTCACCTTCCATTGAAGTGAGGATGTGTTTCTGTGAAGTATTAAAAGTCATAATATAGATTTTATTTTAAAAACTTGAGCGAAAAGCTTTCACTGAAACCCTTTTGGCTGAAAGAAAGAGATACATGTTTAGTTTACAGTTACTAATATTCACAAATATGCCCTTGTTTATTTTTAATGGCACTTTTCACGAAAGGAAAGATAAACAAAAATGCTAATTATTTATAAAACACCAAGCAAATATAAACAGGAAAATGTTCCATTCCGGGCAGAATAGAGTCAAAGTCTCTGAGCATCGCTGGTAGCCAATGATTTATAGAGTTGAAACTCTTGGAGGTGTCGGTTAAAATGTTAATGTTAAATAAATAAAAAAAGAATGATGTCAATTTGTTTTTAAATGTAACAACTTTTAAACTATTGTTTATGAAAGTTAGTGATAAATAATATCTAATATCTTCTTACCCACTTGGGGACAGTATTGCTCAATGTATACAGTGATGGTTCAGCAGTTTTGGGGTTGTTTGTGTTTTGTGTGGGTTTCTAGGCATGTATCTGATATCGAAGTACATTCGTGAGAAGACAGACAGTGTGGTGATCTTCTCCGGTGAAGGGTCTGATGAACTTACCCAGGGCTACATCTATTTCCATAAGGTAAAGATTACATAGATTACAGATTAAATTAAAAATGTATTAATTCATTCATTTGTTGTCTGTAAGCACTTATCTGGTTCAGGGTCGCGGTGGGTCCGGAGCCTATCCAGAATCACTGGGCGCAAGGCAGGAACACACCCAGGAGGGGGCGCCAGTTCTACATAGGTTGACAAGAGGGGATAAAAGAGATTTAAAAGAGAAGGACATATGAATTATAATTATACATTTGCTACATGAGTAGTCATAAATACATACATCAGTAAAATAATTAAATGAAAAAAAAATTAAATGAAACCTGTTTAAGCAGATAAGATAAACGTAAATAACTGTGATTAAAAACACAAAGTAATACAATAAACGATGACTGATTGTTTTTAATGTCGGTCCCTGACTCAGGCTCCGTCTCCGAAGGATGCTGCAGAGGACAGTGTGCGTTTGCTGAAGGAACTTTATCTGTTTGACGGGCTGAGAGCAGACAGAACTACAGCTGCACATGGGTGAGGAACAAAACTCTGCTTCTCTACATAAAGACGGTCTCGTCCACTGTAAATAAAATGTGACTGATTGATTCCACTATCAGTGGCCTTCTGTCCACCTCCTGAAGTCCTGGAATGTCTGGACAGTGGGGATGGCTGTGTGGTCATGAACTGGTTAATGATAAACTTCATTACATTTTAAGGTGCTGTTAAATAAATTGCTCTGCATGTGTTGAATGAGGAGCAAAAATACCAAGTTTTACCCAGTGTTCCTTACAGTGTTCAATAGCTTCTTATTCTCCAAATCCTTATAATCAGACTGGAGTTGCGAGTGCCTTTCCTGGACCACAGGTTCGCTGCCTACTACCTCTCTCTGCCTGAGGAGATGAGAGCACCCAAGGTGAGAATAGTTTCCACTTCCTTGGGTGTAACAGTAACAGTTTAATGCATTGTAGTTTCATTAGTAACTGAAGATTGCTTCTAGAGTACAGTGTCTGTGAAAGAGATGGGAACAATGTATGAACATGTGTCGTCAAGTAGCAACTAGAAATGATTTGATTTGAACATGCAGATGATGCTCTTAGCTCTTATTTTACTTATTACATATAATAATATTTTATGGCTGTTTTTTTATATTTGCTGTATTATATTTTAAATATATTTACTATATTTTTGTTGGGGCATATGTTATTTTACTGGGATCTGTTTTTACATTGGGGATGGGTCATATATGATTCTCATTCATTCATTCATTCATTCATTATCTGTAACCCCTTATCCAATTCAGGGTCGCGGTGGGTCCAGAGCCTACCTGGAATCACTGGGCGCAAGGCGGAAATACACACCCTGGAGGGGGTGCCAGTCCTTCACAGGGCAACACACACACACACACACCTACAGACACTTTTGAGTCGTCAATCCACCTACCAACGTGTTTTTTTGGACTGTGGGAGGAAACCGGAGCACCCGGAGGAAACCCACGCAGACACAGGGAGAACACACCATCTCCTCACAGTCATCTATGATTCTTTGTTATATAATCAGCAAAAAAAACGCATTATGGTTATTGACAGTATTTTCTTACTTATAAAGTGATTAAAAACTGAAAGTCAAATTAACATCTGTAATCATTTATTCTAAAGTGCAAGAAACAAGAATACTGAATCTGACTTTATCCACTCTTCAGAGCACATTAATTCATTCATTCATTGTCTGTAACGCTTATCCAGTTCAGTGTCGCAGTGGGTCCGGAGTCTACCTGGAATCACTGGGTGCAAGGCAGGAACACACCCTGGAGGGGGCGCCAGTCCTTCACAGGGCAACACACACTCACACATTCACTCACACCTATGGACACTTTTGAGACGCCAATCCACCTACCAACGTGTGTTTTTGGACTGTGGGAGGAAACCGGAGCACCCAGAGGAAACCCACGCAGACACAGGGAGAACACACCACACTCCTCACAGACAGTCACCCGGAGGAAACCCACACAGACACAGGGAGAACACACCACACTCCTCACAGACAATCACCCGGAGGAAACCCACGCAGACACAGGGAGAACACACCACACTCCTCACAGACAGTGACTCTCTTTGTGCTCTTTGTGTGAAATGTTTTGAGAAATGAACGTAATGTTTTGCAAATATAAATGATGATCTGAGAAATGCTCCAAAGCCATTGAGAAAAACTGTAAGTTGTTCCCATGTGTTTAATGAGAACAGGACGGAGTGGAGAAGTATCTTTTGAGGGACGCGTTCAGAGGACGGAATTTGATTCCAGACGAGATCCTGTGGAGACGCAAAGAGGCCTTCAGTGATGGGTTAACCTCCATGAAGAAGTCTTGGTACACCATCCTACAGGAGCACATAGAGTCTGAGGTACACACACAGAGTAGATATAAGGCCCTGTGCTGTGTTATAATTTTAGATACCCTAATCCCCATGGAACTGACATGTTATCCCACATGCATACGTACTCAAACATTAGCTTAAAATACTCCTCAAGATTGTTTTATTCAGTGCTTCGCAGGTAAGACACTTGTGTCCTTGAAATGTGTGCTTTTATCCAAAAATGCCATATGGCACATTTAAACTCAAGAAAGGGATTATGAAGGGCATGTGGATGAAGGACTGATAAGTCAAACTGAAAAGACATGCAGGCATAGTCAACGTGTGTGTGTGTGTGTGTTACTGGAGGAGTATGATTTGTCCACACCTTGTCCAGGGTGTGTTCGCTCTTGCTGTCAATGATTCTGGGCAGGTCCTGCACACACTGCACGCCCTGATCAGGATGAAGAAGTTACAGAAGATGACAGACTAAATAACTGATAAGACCTTAAAGCATTCGTTTTGTCCAGAAGCTCAGATCAAAGGTTTTGATTGATGTATCCCCCTCTGTAGCTTAAAGGGGACGTCTAAAATTGTGAGGAAATGCTGTTCTCGCTGGTTTGTTTACGTATAGAAGCTTTTAATGTGGAACGGTGCTTTTTTATGCGTCTGAAGTGTAATGTGTCTGTACGTTTTCATTCACAGTTTGAATGACCACAGAAACTCATTTGTAACTCGAGTTGTTTAGTTTTGTAGCACGTTCAGTAATGCAGTTAGCTGTATCTAGAATTGGAAACATTTCCACTTTAAGTGATCCACCTCTGGAGGTTGAAATCTTCCAGATGCTGTTTCAGCCTTTCAGAAGAGAGAGAAAAACCTATCATACTGGACAGAGACAGTTTAATTTTTGTAACTCCTTTACAGACACTTTGATGAGCAGCAAATGATGAGGAAACATCCTAAGAAATTTATAATTGTCGTTTAAAAGTCCCCATGTTTGAAATGCACACAAGCTGGATTAATTCTCTAGTAATGGGATTTCATTACGTGTCTCATTGGAAGAAAAACATTTTTACTGGAAAGTCAGCTTTTCTCTCTGTTTCTGCAGATCAGTGATTCTCAACTGACCAAAGCGGCAAAGCTGTTCCCCTACAACACCCCCACCACCAAAGAAGGGCTCTACATCAGGCAGATATTTGAGAAACATTATCCCGGCCGCTGTGAGTGGACGCCTCATTACTGGATGCCCCGCTGGATCAAAGCTACAGACCCCTCTGCTCGCACCCTCTCCATCTACACACCAGATAAGGACCAGTGACCTGCAGAAAGAGTCAACGGAGCTAGACCACAGATTAGTTTTCAGGTGGTGGTTACTGCTTCATTTTTATGATTATACCCCCCACCCCCTTTTTTTAAATATGATTATTGTAGCTGTTTGGCCATTATTTGTGAATATCAGATACAACTTTACACTTGTCTCATAATTTCATGAAAATGGACCAAAAGAAATTGTCCAGAATTGGTGAGAATACATTACAGCCCTTTTAATGGTGGCTCAGATAGAAATCTAATACTGTTTTTCAGCCGCTGCAGAATCTGAAGATAGTAACAGGCACTGGAGGTCTTAGCATTTGGTGCCTACTGAAAAAAAAATCCGCAAACTAATCATTTTGATAACTGTCATCATTCTTTTACGGAACACTGTTTCATCACGCATTCATCTCCTGTCACTGCGTCACTCTCGTCAACATCACAGTGTGTCCACAGCCTACCATCAGTCACTGCACAGGGCTCCAGTCAGTCTCATTTACATTTTACTTTTAAGGCAAGCGCTGTTCTCTAGAGCAACCAAGAGCAACACAGGGAATATGGTAATAGGTCAGCACTGCAGAAAACTGCACTATGTAATTTTGGAGGAGGGTATGAAAACTATTCCCCCATCCCCCTTGATTTCAGGACAATGCTGTAAAAGTACATTATAAAAACCAGTAAAAGTGGTTTTAGCAGGTGAATGAATGAATGAATGAATTACAGTCACATCCTAAGGCTTATTGCAGGGGTGTCCAAACTTTTTTGAACTTTTTTGGCAGAACTGGATCATATCAAAATTCTTAAGGGCCAGTCTCTCTTTCCAAGTATATTATTCATAAATAATTTATAACTGTATTCAAAATATGAAAAACACAAATTTAGAAAACAGTTTATATTTATTAACTATTCAATTTCATTTTAGAGCATTTACTGCTGTAGGATATCGGCTACAGAAGCACACGGTGGCCACTCACGATAAAAATATATCCCTCAGTATGCCGTTATTATTTGATACGCATCTCGTTATTATGAGATAGTATCTCATTATTATGAGATATTTTGTCGTAACTAAGCACCGGCTCATTTGAGCACTGTGAGCACCAGCTCGTAAAAATGAGATACATATCTCATAATTACAAGATACTTATAATTACGAGATAAAATGTCATATGTAATATTATCTATCGTGATACTATCTCATAATAACGAGATGCTTATCTCAAAATAACGACACACTGAGGAGTTTTCTTTATCGTCTCTGGCAGCACGCTTCTGTACAAAAGAATGTAAAATCCAACATATTACTGCAAATACTTCCCTTGAACTCGCCGGTTCTCACAGGCAACTTTGTTTTTTTTTGTTTTTTTTTTACTGCAGCCATCACCACATACATGTAATAGGAGAGCAAACATACAAAATACCTGAGCAAACGCTTCTGCTTATTTCAGAATTTCAGAACTGCAAATTTCTACTGTGACAATTTTACTCTTGGTGTCTGGCCTAAACCTTGTATCTCCAGGTTTGACCTTTTTTTCTTTTTGCCTTCATTGGAACGTCAACTGCAATCAATTAGGGGTCCAAATTTTGGGATCACTGGACCAATAAAACCGGTTCCTTACTGTTTCAGAGATACAAGGTTTTATTCCAACCCTCATTTTAACAGACTGCATTGACATAGGACCTGATTTAATGGGTTAATTACACATTTTGATTTAATTCCTCTGGGAGTTGCAGGGAAACAGAATAATTCAATTCACTAAACCAAAAAGGCCATTTATGTCTTTAATTCTCTACTCGGAGTAGTTTGGAGGTTGTAATGTGATTTGTGATGGGTTTTTAAGATCATTATATTCATGCTTGAGGATAAATTAAATTTTTTTGTGCTTGTCTCATGTCCTTCTGTCGATCATTTACACCAGAGCTACACAATCCTTGTTCTGGAGTTCTACCACCCTGGAGATCCCTGATATAACACAGCCAGCTCTAAGGTCTCCAGGACAATTGTCTGTAAGCGCTTATCCAGTTCAGGGTCGTGGTGGGTGCAGAGCCTACCCAGAATCACTGGGCGTAAGGTGGGAACACACCCTGGAGGTGGTGCTAGTCCTTAACACGGCGACACACACACACACACACACACACACACATTCACTCACACTTATTGACACCATACTCCTCACAGACAGTCACCCAGAGGAAACCCACGCAGACACAGGGAGAACACACCACACTCCTCACAGACAGTCACCCGGAGGAAACCCACACAGACACAGGGAGAACACACCACACTCCTCACAGACAGTCACCCGGAGGAAACCCACGCGGACACAGGGAGAACACACCACACTCCTCACAGACAGTCACCCAGAGGAAACCCACGCAGACACAGGGAGAACACACCACACTCCTCACAGACAGTCACCCGGAGGAAACCCACACAGACACAGGGAGAACACACCACACTCCTCACAGACAGTCACCCGGAGGAAACCCACGCAGACACAGGGAGAACACACCACACTCCTCACAGACAGTCACCCGGAGGAAACCCACGCGGACACAGGGAGAACACACCACACTCCTCACAGACAGTCACCCGGAGGAAACCCACGCAGACACAGAGAGAACACACCACACTCTTCACAGTCAGTCACCCGGAGGAAACCCATGCAGACACAGGGAGAACACACCACACTCCTCACAGACAGTCACCCGGAGGAAACCCACGCAGACACGAGATGCACCTCTTAGTTATTTTACAGATCTGGTTGATCATTGGTTGATCTAAAGCTTAAAACACTCCCCTTTATCAAGGAAAGTCACGATGCACCTGAGAGCTAATCATCAGTTCAGTAAACTTCACCAAAAATGTCTAACACAAATGTAAAAGAAAATATTCTTCACAGCTCATGAAACCTGGATCATTTCTGAGTGCACTGACATGGGCAATGGACTAGTGCCTGGATGTTTTGGGAGTTGAACTGTTCAAGAGAGAAGCAGTCTAATACTTTCTGATCTACAGAATGTAAGAAAGAGCAGACAGCTGAACAAAATCATCTGCATGATTAAACTAAAGCATGTGCTGTTTGTTCAAATCGAATAAGAAACAATGTTTATGAGTTGCACAAATAACTAGATGATGTGGAGTCTAAGAAATGCAATGCTAATATGAGAAATGCTTCAAAGCAAATGAAAAAACTAAGCTCTCTCTTACTCTCTCTCTCACACACACACACACACACACACACACTGGCATGCTGAACAGATTTCTAGCTCAGTGGTCATTATGGGCTCCAGATTGCTATTATAAGTCAGAGTCCTGATCCCAGGCAGTGTATGGACAGTCTGTTCAGCTGCCTGCAGTACTGCTGTGCTTCATGTCTTAGCTTTTGCAGCCAGTAGATAGCGCTGTTACTCCACGTGAAAATGGATGGTTTGTCATGGGTTTTGCTTGATCTTATTTCACGATGTAGATCATGGAGATAAAACAGCTCGTGATGTGTCTAAAAGGAAAAATGTTAGTTGATTTCTGGTGTAAAAGCCATGTTCCATGACCTCTGCCCTACTGCCCCCCATAGGAAGTGTAGTCTTTGTATATAGGGATGTGTCTAAGACCGTTGTTGGGTGTTTTTCAGTATTTTTAAGTGGAAGTTGAGTTACATGCACTAGAACAGAGCTAGAAAACACTAACGGCTTTCAGTAATCACCTGTTGTACATCAGTCCATGGCCTCATGAAGTGGTGTGTATGTTTTTTTTAGCAGCGTTTGCTTGTTAATCTGAATTCCTGTGAGAGCTGTGAGAGAGTAACATTTATTCTAATACTCCAGATTAAACCCTGGTCTGTTGTGTCTCATCCACTTGTACCAGCACTACATTATTGTCACTGCAGGTCTGAGAAGAGAGGTCTGCTCTGTGGGGACCCAGACCATTGATGAACAGGGTGAAAGGGGACAAACAAAGTACGCAGTGCAATTTCTGCTAGGCTTCAGTCTGTAATTGTAGAACTAGCTCTAAATGAGCTCTGTTCTGACTCGTTGGTCTTATACGGTGACTGGCAGGGGCTCAAACAGCTGTAGGACGAATTGGTAAATTTACAGACGATGAATGAATGAATGACATCACTGTTTCTTAATGAGATTTTAGAAAATGGCCGTTTCCGAAGCAGATAACTACCTTTGTCCTAAAGCCGCTCTGATGCTCTTGTCTTGGATGTTTTGATTCGTTTTAGAAGTGAACTTTTCTTCAGTTTCGTCATCCTTGGCTGATTTAAGGTTGCATTGAGTAAGCCACATTTCAGAGTCTCAGAGATTTTAAGGACATTCAGTGATTATTAAAAATAAAACCAAGACTTGTAACTGAAGCGCATTCCACTGCTGTGAGGAACATGTCTGGAATCCGTCTGATGGATGTTTCTGTTTCTCAGAAAAAGACCAACACGTAAAAGAAACTTCCTGGAATGACATATTTCTTTACTGTGGGGTAACAACGTTCATCCAGAGAAAGCCGCTCCTTTCTGAACTCCTTCAAGAGGAACTTTGGCCCTGTCCACACTGATGTTTTTGTCTGTGTTTTGTCCTCATTTCCACATGAAAACTGTGTATGTCTCTGACTGAAATTCATATAGCTCCTCACTCCCTGTACAGTGAATTACATACGTCTTAAAACTACAGTGTATAGCTGCAGATAACAGATGCCCACATACTGTATGAAAAAAATATAAACAATGTTTTATTAAACATACATAATGCACTTTTAACATCTAGAGTCAGTAATTTCATGACTTGTGTAGTGAAGTGGTTAGCACGTTCGCCTCCCAGCGCTGGGATCTTGGGTTCAAGTCCCATCTGGGTGGAGTTTCCATGTTCTCCCCGTGTCTGCGTGGGTTTCCTCCGGGGCTCCGGTTTCCTCCCACAGTCCAAAAACATGGAGGGTAGGTGAATTGGCTTCTCTAATAACTGTCCTGGTGTGTGAATGAATGTCTGTATGTGTGAGCCCAGATATGGATTGGCGCTCTGTCCTGGGTTAAACCCTAGTGCCCGATGCAGTCCTCCAGGTGGACGGTCGTTTCTGGTTGAGAGTACGCTGTGCGCGTTTGGCTGCCGCTTCTCGCCAGTGTGTGTGTGTGTGTGGATTGAGCGTTCTGAGCAGTGTAGATTGTAAAGCGTCCTTGGGTGTCTAGAAAGGCGCTATATAAGTGTAACGATAATAATAATAATAATAATAATGCTTCATGGTATTTTGATGTCTCTTTTAATTGGTGCTATGCCCCACCTTCCCCCACTGGACTATCCTGGTAATGCAACCATTTTCATATATTAATAATCATATTTTTAAAAACGCAGGGAGTAAAAACTACTTTTTAAAAATATCAAGATCCATGTGGATAGGGTCTTTATCTACAAACCAGAAAAAAAACTCTTTAAAGCAAAGGTGACAAATAAAGCAAATATCTATTTTCCATAAACATGCAAACAACTCATTTAAAAAGGTGTAGTGGAGTTAAAGCGTCCTGAGCAGAGAAAGAAGCCACATTTTGCTGTTCTCAAGGCCATGTCTTCACTCTTTGGACAAGAGTGGATTTTCATGTTCCACCTTAAATGCTGCTGCAGTTACACAGTGTTTCACGCATAAGTCTGAAACTATTATCTTATTCACCAGCTTCTTAGTCAGATTTCCCGTTCCACCTTAAAAGCACCTGTAAATAAAACCTCTAATGTTTCTGTCATGCTGTGTTTTTCTTTTCCATTCAGGACATTCACACAGCACTTTATTTACTTTTATCAGTGTTAAAACACAATGTTTATTAGCACCATTTAAGGTGGAGCGGAAATTTGAATGAGATGCTGACTAATGCAAAGAGGGAGAGCCTGAGTTCATGGCCGCTCGGCTAGCCACGGGTAACTCATTTGCCTTTTCTTTTTTTTTTTCCTATGCTCCAAACCCTTAGGAGTTTGTTATATCCGATATCTGATTTTATGGCCTAATGCACCAGTAAGGATAGCTCTCTCGCACCAGTGAGCCATTCTCACCTTGTTGCTGTGATTCCTTCACTCCGACAGAGAATGACTACACTTTGCAAGTCCCATGCGCACAGTAACTACTTCTGTTCTCTATGGACTTTAATATTCTGTGTTGGTTTGTATCCTTTGTGGACTAATGCAAGCACTTTGGGTGATTGAAAAAAGTACATTTTTATTTCTATAATGTTTCATGTCTGTTTTCTTGAGTGACTGGCATGGTAACATTAGCTGTTGGAGATATGAATTATTTGTGAATGTTATAAGCTTGGATTGAATGAGTCAGAGTGAGCTCTTCAGCTTTGGCTCTCAGCAACAAGAAGTTAAGACAGGAGGTGTGGATGAGCAGGAGAGAGGGTGAGGCTGCAGGGGAATGTGTTGCTGAATAATTGTTATTAACCGTGCAACCTGTATTATGATAATCCTTCTTTTTTGCACCTTTAAAACATTTTACTGGTTTAGATTTATGTACCAAATATCCCATACTCTGTAAATGACCAATGGTAAACCTCTCTTCAGCCCTTGAACTAAACCAGACAGTTTCTGTTTGTGTATGTTAAAGACTGATGTATGTAAAAATGTCTGGAACACACACACACACCTGTGGACAATTTCACACACTCATTTACCAACATGTGTGTTTGGAGTGTGGGAGGATATCAAGGTTCAGGGAGGTAACCCCTGCAGACACAGGGAGAACACATTACAGTTCTCAAAGACAATGACCCAAGGTGAAGATCCAACCCAGGACCCCATGACCCTGGAGCTGTGTGGCACTGTTAATACCCACAGTTCCACACTGCAGCCGCTCTGTTCAGTCCAGCCACTATAAAGTCATTATTGAGAATGGAATCAGACGTCTGCAGGTCCACAACACAAACACAGCTTTGTATTTACTCTCCACACCCACCAGTGAACTACACAAGCTTTTAATGTAAAACGTGAAACAGAAAAATGAGAAAACGCTGAAAAACATATCGTTCCTAGGGGGATCATTTTGTCTTGAGTGAAGACTTATGCTAAGTATGGATTTTAAAAGAATACGTGTTATACCTGAAAACATCTTATATGTGTCATAAAACAATACCTTCGACCCCAGTTAAAGTATTCCTTCCCATTTCAAGTCATCATTTCTGGTGAGGAGCCTTTAGAGGCATTAAAGTCTTCAGACGTCTGGTTCCATTCACCTCCACTGTGAACGATTCTGACTCTGAGTTTCTCTAGATCTGAGCATTTCACATGAATCCGCTCCCAATGACTGTGTCTTTCAGGGAGTATTTGTAGAGTTTCAACACTTTTATTTGTGTTAAAGTAGCACTAAAATCTGCTTTCAGTGCGTTTCCTCAGTGCAGTGGATAAAGCTTTGTTTTTATTGGCTCAGTAATAAAATATGCAATCAGAAATTCCACCAATAAGGAAAATAATTTTAATAATATTTAAGCCACAGTCACGTTATGATGGAAATGTCAGAAGGTCTGAGGACATGCCTCATATCTGAGAATGAGAAAACAGTATCTACACAACAATCAGTGGTGATGTAGAACATGAGGCAATATGCAGAGAAAGAGAGAGAGAGAGAGTTAGGGAGAGGGAGAAAGAGCTAGAGAGACAGAGTGAGACAAATGAAAGGGGAGAGAGAGAGAGTTAGGGAGAGGGAGAAAGCTAGAGAGACAGAGTGAGACGAATAAAAGGGGGGAGAGAGAGAGAGAGAGAGAGAGAGTGAGAGAGAGAGAGAGAGAGAGAAAGTTAGGGAGAGGGAGAAAGAGCTAGAGAGACAGAGTGAGACAAATGAAAGGGGGAGAGAGAGAGAGAGAGAGAGAGTTAGGGAGAGGGAGAAAGCTAGAGAGACAGAGTGAGACGAATAAAAGGGGGGAGAGAGAGAGAGAAAGAGAGAGAGAGAGATTGGCAGTGCAAGTTTCTCCTAAACTCCACATCTCCAGTCGAGAAGTCCAGTTGTTTTCTATGACGTTGACTAAAGGGACATATAGATCACAGCTGCACAGTGCAGTGTTAAAACGGTCCGCTCCCATCTCACTACCAAACGTAAACTGGCACAAACACGGCTACGTCACCAGGAGGTGAAAAAAGAAAGGGATTTATTGGTCTTTCTTTAAATAAAAAAGGCATGAGATGAAGATTTCCCCATTCTGGTGAGCACGAAGAGTAGCAGACAAGATGGAGGTTGCTCTGTGTGTGTGTGGGTGTGTGTGTGTGTTAGCGCCTGGCTTCGTAGTTCTGTAGCGAGGCCCATTCATACGACTCTGAAAAACAAAGACACATCCATAAATTTATAATAAAAGACCCTGAATAATACACTAGAAATGAAGGCATGAGCCCTTACCTGGCTCCTCCTGGCTTCTTTTCCCCATTAAACCCACAAATGAGTTTATTTTATGCCCTGGAAGAAAACAGGCAGAAGCAGTGTGTCAGGAACGGGGTTTAGTTTCACACATGAAAGAAAAGCCCAGTTCCTCAGAGCTCACGGTCCCTGATAAAATAAACAGCGAATGGAGCCTTGAGACTTTAGGATCTGAGCTGTACTCCCCTCACACTCTGTAATACAGTCAATAAAGTGTGTGTGTGTGTGTGTGTGTGTGTGTGTGTTTCTGTACATATAATCTATTTAGTGTGTGTAAATACACCTCGTCTTACTCTATCAGGAGCGGACATTACAGAACGGTTTATTGCAGGTTTTATAACTGGACTTTCCTTTTACTGTTATATTTCTTTGTAGTTAAAATCGTACAGTTAAAACGTACAGACGTCAGTGTCTATTTAAGTCTGAGGAAGGTGCTTTGTTTGCTCATTGAAAATGCTCATAATAAATAAAATATATAAAAATATACAGATAACAGTAGATGTACTTTGTCTGGGATTGTGACAAATCCTTTGCAAATATATTGTATTTCTATAATAACAAGAAAAAAAGTAAAATACCTCATGGCATGATAATAC